>NW_005872649.1:70597-71490 GCF_000147115.1 Myotis lucifugus | reverse complement strand
TGCAAGGCCACCTCCTCTATGTCTGGGAGAAAAAGCACAGACTTTCTCAGGTGACAGACAATTATCAGTGTTTGATCACAGAGAGACACAGCAGTGGGAGTCAGAGACCATATGTCCTGGCTCCTCACTGACCAGCTAACTGCCTGGCTGACCTTGGGTCTCACCTGGAAAGTGCAGGTGCTGAGTCCCCTCCAGCTACACAGACCTATATTGTCAGGTCGCCATGTGTTTCCACTGAAGCCTCATGTTCCAGGGTTGACCTAGAGATGAATAATAATGGGCCATCCCATATTCCTTAAATCCTGAGAAGACTAGGCACTGTGGCCCTGAACTGGGTATCTGAGCAGAAAAAATACACAGGAGACAAGAAGCAACTCTGGTGGTGAGTTTAGTACCCAGACTGAAGGTCCATGAGGTGTGGCTGTCTATCCAGGAGTTCATTGGTGACTGACATGAGACAATGACCCCAGAAAGGGCAGAGCAGAATCCAGGAATTATTTAGAAAAGAGTGAGGGAAGGCGGGAGCTGGCTGGCGGTGGCAGCAGAGCCAGGCTCTCTGTCCTTGGTCTTTAATGTTCTTTCTGCCACTGCAGAGGGCAGAGATCTTTCCTCAACATGCAGACAATAGCATGTACAGAAGGGGGGCTTGTGGAAGGTGAAGGAGCATGAACTTGTGGAAGATATGGCCCTCATAGACCATTTGTGTTTGGCAGTTATGAGATAGATTTTGAATTAAACTGTGAAAGAATATGTGAAAATCACTCATGCCCCAAAGTTCTAATAACTGTTTTTGGAGGATCCTCTGGTCAGAGAGCATGAAGAAGACCAAGTTGTCCAACCAGGTCACACTGTGCCCAAAGGAAAATGTTCCATAAGGGTTTTGGAATCAGGGA
>NW_005872649.1:53130-56119 GCF_000147115.1 Myotis lucifugus | reverse complement strand
GAGGGGTGAAGACAGGAGCCTTTGCAAGACCACCCCTCCACCTCCGCCTCAAATTGTGAGTTGTGCTGTCCCTTTCCTTAGCTTCGCCGAGGTCCTAGGCACAGGGTAGGGGGGTTCAAGTATCAAACTCACTGAGGGTCAGCTGACGGTTGGGCTTCAGGTGGGAAGGAGAGCCCCACCCTGGGGCACTGAACCTTCTCCCTTGGGTTTCTAAGACCAAGGCCACTGCGCTGGCAGGAGCAGAAGGAGGAGAAGAAGGAGGAGGAGGAGGAAGAGGAGGAGAAGGAAGAAGAGGAGGAGGACGAGGAGGAGGAAGAGGTGGAGAAGGCACAGGGTTCTTTTTGGTACCAGGGGAGAAAGACGTCCTGGGAAGAGGTAGTTGTCAGGAATGATGCTCTGAGCAGGAGAAAATGTCTTCCACAGTGACAAGGTCACTTCCACCTGAGGGTCATTGTGGCCGGCACCTGGGCGCTGGGGGGCCTGGGGTCTGGAGAGCACACTTGGGGCGAGGCTCCATGGGCCCCAGCCCTCTCAACTGTTGCTTAGTGTGAGCTATAGCAGAGAAGGAGGGGCCCCTGGCTGCCTGATCCCAGGCCACTGTGTCCTCCCTTCAGTCCTGATCACAGCCAACGTGAGGCCGGGCTTGGCCCTTCACTAAGGTACAGCCTTGGAGGAGCTGCATTGCAAACCAGTCTCCCACCCCCAGCTGTCCCCTAACCTGGTTCCTGGGCTGAAGTTAGCTTCACCGCCTTCTGTGTCTGTAGGGACTGCTCTGCCTGCCCCTCCCCACGGAGACCTCAGGAGGCTGGTGGATGGGAGTCTGGGACCCTGGATCCTGAATGTGCTATTTCCCTGTCTGGGGCCTGCAGCCTCCAGTTCCAGGGGCAGGAGCTGGCTGGGGACAGGCGAAGACGGCAGCTGCCCAGGGACCTCTGGCCTCTGGTGGGTGATGCAGAGAGAGTCACTGGCGAGGGGCTGGGAGGGGGTCGAGGACCTGCCCCACTGCCTCCTCCTGCTTCCCACCTGCCTCCTGAGCCTCCCTGCCAGAAGCTGGGCCCCCAGGACAGGAGCACAACCCCCGGAGTTTCCGGGGCCAGGCAGCTCTAGGTTGGGGGGCACACAAAGCACACAAGAAAGCTTCCCTTGGGAAAAAGGAAAAACGTCTCCACCAGAGAAGGTTATGGGTGACACAGAGTTGAAAAGGAAAAATCTACACTAACAAAAGAGAAACATGCAAATTGGTGTCACTCCGCTACACCCACCAGCCAATCAGAGCCACTATGCAAATTAACCCAACAAAGATGGTGGTTAATTTGCATATGCAGGCTCGGAGCGAAGACTGAAAGCTCCGGCTGGAGTGAAGACTGAAGGCTGAAGAGGCTTGGCTTCTCCACTGTGGCCAGATCAAAGGCCTGGGCCCCGGGTGCCAGAGGAAAACTGGTGCCAGCAGCCAGGTGAAGGAAGGCCTATTGCATGAATCTTCATGCAATGGGCTTCTAGTATAAAATAAATTACCTTACAAATACTCCCATTTGCTAATATGTGGTCCTCATTTTCCTTTTTAAATATTGGTCTTCCTGGGAGCCTGCGGACTCTTGGCTGTCCCCATCCTCAAAATAGATACTTGTTGCACCTTAAGGAAGGCAAATGCTCCAGTCCTTCCCCTGACAGTTCCCGTGGGTCCCCAGTGACCTCTTCAAGGTGCCCTGCCCCCTGCTCAAGGGGCCTCCACCTGTCCTCGTTAGTGTGGCCTGACCAAGGTGTGTCTCATCTCAGCTCACGGTGGGGACACTGAGCTGGGACACACCATGTGTGGTGCCCCAGCTAAGACAGAATTGGGTGACATCTGCCAAAACCCACCTTAGGGCAATAAGACTGGGCTCCTGGGGGTGGGCTGGGGAAGGTGTCTGCCGGCCAGGTTGGGGCGCATGCGCACCTGGCTCCAGGCAGCTCAGGAGGCACCTGGAGGTAGAAGGCAGAGGCCCTGCTTGCTCTGGGCCTGGGCTGTTCCCAGATGAGGGCTCGTGGGTGGGAGTGGGCAGTGCTGAGCAACTGGGGCTCCAACATTTCTACAGGCAGGCAGGGGAGAAACAAGGCCTGGCCGGAGTGATGTCTTCTTCAGTGTCTGGCCCCCTGAGGGGCTATCACTTGGCCCTGCCCACACTGGCTGCCCCAGCGCTGCTGGGCCTGCAGACACCTGCGAACCTGTGCCCTTGTGACCTGCCCCTTTCCACACCCTCCCACAGCAGCAGGCCCAGGAGACACAGACCTGGGTCCCTGTTACCCTTCCTTCCCCAAAAGGCCTTGGGCCTGGGCTCGGTTCGCAGCTGAGGCCAGTGGTACCGTCCATTTGGTCTACAAGTCCCTAATGGTGCAAATGACTCAGTTTCGGGGGAGGGCTCTGCACAGTGGGGCAATAGCTCATTTCTCAGCTGCAGGAGCACAGCCTGCAACCCATGGGTCTCACCCCCATTCTCAGGCCCCCCTAATCCGGTGCTTGGTGGCCCAGCTTTGCTATAGCACGTGGCAGTAGGCCATCTCCTTCATGGCCTGCTCCGTGAGGATGCTGGCCTCGGTGCTGCCATCCACGCCCGCATATTCATAGGAATTCTCCTCAAAGCCCTCCATCTCCTGCTGGCTATCAAGCTCCGAGTGGTCAGTGCCTGTCAGCTCCTTTATGGGGTCATGGCTGTTTAGGTCAATGTGCATGATGCTGTGCTTGACTGTCATGGCCGGCTCAGGTTGCCCTTGAGGTTAAACTTGCTGGAGCAGTAGGGACACTGGAAGGGCTTGCTGTCCATGGGCAGGTGCATGTGGCCCTTGAGGGCCATGATTTTAGGGAAACCTTCCCTCTCTGTGTCTGTTGGCTGAGCCTGTCCATGTGCTCCCTGACCCTTGGGACAGCCTCTGTCCTCTGCCTGGGGGACTTGCTTGTGGTCCCACTGCCTTCCCCATGGTGGTACAAGGCAGGGAGTGGGGAGCTGCACAA
>NW_005872649.1:41584-52343 GCF_000147115.1 Myotis lucifugus | reverse complement strand
GCACCCCAGATTCTGGGTTCTGCTGACCCATCCTGCATGGGAAGTTCCCCAAGACATCATGGGTCTGTGAGATGTTTTCAGAGACACAGCCAGGTGACCCCACAGATCAGAGCCTTGGGGCACAGGGATTTGCTCCTTGACTTCCTTTGATGTGAAGGTGGGCTCCTTCCTCCTGCGGTAGTAACTCCACCTGGGTCCAGAGTCCAGAGTTTGTGCCAGGTCAGGTGTCACTGAGAAGAGGAAGGACACAGGTTGTCACCAAGACCCACCCTGGGAGATGTCACTCACCAGGTAGAGGTGGGGAGGGCTGTGATTTTTTGGAGGAATGAATGGGGGTCTGACCCCTCACTGTTAGGAGACCCCTGGCCACCATTTTTGGGACAAACAAGGGCACTTGCTGGCCTCCTCCCATGCTAACAACCAGGCCTTGGCCTCCAGGGAAATGCTCTGCCTAAGGATGTCACAGGTGGTAGGATAAGAGAGCAGGTTCCAGGCTTTAATTGTGTGGTTTTTATCATTTACTTAATGGTGTCTGTGAAGCAATGTGAGGGTGCAGACAGATAGAGCTGGGTATTGATCTGGCTTCTGTCTCATCCTCACTGACATTATAGCTGGAATGAGGCTTCTGTTCAGATTCCCTGCCTGGGCACAGGGACTGGACCTTCCCATCTGTCATCAGGGGTTATCTTAGATGCCAGCACCCTGGTTCTGCCTCCTGCTCTCACTGCAGGTTCCTTCCTCCTCAGACCCCTGATTCCCTCCTTGCTGAGCACGGCCTCTGTGGCACAAGGTCCAGGCACTCAAAGTGCCAAGTGACCAAATCACAGGACCCAGTAACCCTCTGGATGTCGGAGGCAGGTTCTGGGACCAGGGCCGCCTCATGAGAAAGGCCTCCACATCTGAGTAACCACCACTTGTAACCACTGAGTAACCCCCACAGTGATTGGGGGTTGGCAGGTTCTATCATGGTGTGTGGCATGTGGCCTCAAGTGCACCGGGGAGCACCCAGGAGCTGCCCTGAGAGCTGAGAGCCCTGTGGGTGCTTTCAGGCAGTGATTCGGTTTCCAGAGCTTCCCTCTGTCTGTGCACTGGCCCGAAGGCCCTGATTGAACCATGAAGAGGGGCTGGACTCTTCCAGCCTCGGGCCAGACCCACCAATCAGTGCTGGTGATTGCAGGAGCATCAGGGCTCAGGGACAGCACATCTCTGTCTTGAGGACCAGGGGAGTTTAGCAGTTACCTCATCCTTCTGCTGGTGAGAGGTTGTGTGATCTGGGTGAGTGCCCAGAGGCCTCCTCTAGTTTTGCCTTACAGATTTAAAGTGATAAAGGGTAATAATTCCCACTGATAAACAAAATAGGTGCAGAGGCATGGATACATGGACCAGGTCTCAGAGGGGAGGGAGTGGGGGCAACAGGAAGAGATTAACCAAAAAACATATATGCATAGCCCATGGACACAGGCAATAATGGGGTGAAGGCCTGTGGAGGGGTGGAGGGCGGTGGAAAGAGAGAAAGGGTGAAGTGGGGGACATCTGTACTACTGTCAACAATGGAAATTGTTTTTAAAAAATGTAGCTAGCCTCTTGATAGAAGGGACTCTTACATCATTGTAAAATGAAAACAATGCACTGGAATATTCTTTAGAGGAAAGCCAGTAACCATGTTCAATTTATCAGTAACTGTGATGCAGGTTTAATTTTTCTAGTTCATCACTGATAACACTTTTTGTAGTTTAGCTCTTAGGAAATGGTGAAAGCCGCCCATGATCCATGTTTTAGTTCAACAATGTGGATTTCATGTGGACTCTCCTGTGATTTTAAGCTTTCATATAGGTCACCTTCTGTGAACAATAATGCGATTTCTCTCTATCCGTTTGTTACTCATCCCTGTACAGACAGAGTCACATTTAGCCTGGAAAGCATCTGACAACCATTAAAAAGAAAGTGTCCAAATGCTTCTGGTTGATGATGGTGGCGCTGAAGGTGGAGGTCTGTTCAGGGTGGGCAAAGGCAACAGTTTTTGAGAACTTTTCCCTCAAAATTACCAGCAGAAGGCACCTGTCACATGTTGGGATGGAAGAAGGACAGAAATAGAGGGCTGTAATTTAGGTACCACACCCAATAGTGGACAGCAGATTCTGCCCAAAGTGTGAGATGTGGAGGGACGAATGGTGAGGACACTACAAAGACACCACCCAACCCCTTAATGATGGAACATTAAAGGTCCTGTAGTTCAGAGAGGGGCCCAGGGATTGGGACAGGGGTTGTCAGCCCACAGGTTCTGGGAATGAGACCTGACACTGTCCATTTTGGAGGCATAAATGCATTTTAAAGTTATGATGTCACAGTGGATGATTCTGAAAATATAGACAAATTCCTATGATATAGTTTTCTTCTTAATAAGATGTTTCTTCCTAATGGTAGAAATGACTGCATTTACTGCTAAGATGCTTGAGATGGTAAGAACATCAGAGTAGGCTGTCTAATGGCATGCCATATATAGATTTATTATGATGTATTTTCTCTTCCAAGTGTCTACAGATTTTCCTCACCTGACTTTGCAGTACAACCCACTGGTGTCATTCTGATTTGTGGGCACACCCTTTCACAACCCAGTCTTCCAGCCGGTGAGCTAAGGGAGCTATCAGTCATCACCTCTAACTGTGTCTCCTTCTGAACCTGAATGTGCCCTGTGTCCAGGGTCAGCCCCAATCTCTCAACTCTCCTGCTCCTTTCTCTCCTCTTCTAGCAGGAACAATCCACTAGAGGGCACCCACACTCCTCCTTGAGCTCCTGGGGACCTTTTTCATCACCTGAGACAAATAAATGCAAGTGTTTTAACTGCAACAGCCCCCCACCCTTCAAATACTCTTTAGATTTGTTCAGGGTGTAGCTCCTGCTTCAGACATCAGGGTCCCCAGGGGATCCCCTCACATTGGGGTGTGGCACATGGACTGGTCATTCCAAGGGCCTAAGTCAAGGGTGGGCAACCTTTTTGTGAGTGCGTGCTAAAACCAGCAAAATCTCTGACTCAAAATTCTTCTGCCAACCCTAATTTTTTGAGAACACGTTACGCCAACTTGATATCCCTTAAGGTGTACGTATGTGAAGAACCTTGAAGAAATAATAAAATTCATTAGAGCAACAAAAACAAGTATATGATGATGAAAAATACATTTATTTTTTAGTGTATACATGCACACTGATAGTCTGACAGAAAACTTTATAACTCCATTTGATATTATCAGTAGGACTTTTGCTGCTGCATCACTGATGACAGAGATTTTACATCAGGTTTATATTTCGTGATCTTCAGAGATATGCACGAGCAACTACTTTCATCGGTCAGGCTACTCCTATTATGAGACTTAACAAAATTCATCACTGAGAACAAAGATTCACAAGCGTGTGTGGATGAAAACATGGAGAGTAACGCTGTTGCAAAGTTTTTTAAACAGAAAAAATTTTCTGGAATGGCATTCCAAGTCCTCAATAGTTCATTTTCGACACTCCTCTCTGGTACTCCTGTTTCTAATCGCTTTTTTTTTTTCAATGTTTTCCAAGTCAACTCTAAGGTCAATAAATTTCTGCTTCCAAATTGAGCTACTCTGAAATTCAATCAACTGCATTTCAAAGTCAGCCATGTCTATCCATGAAAACATTTGTAAGTTTAGTTCATACAGTTTCATGCTATCTGGAAACCTCATGAATTCTGCTGTCTCTTCCAGTTCTCTAAATTTCGCAAATCTTGAGAAGAACTGCTCACTAGTTGACTCAATGATGTTTAAAATCAGCTTTTTAAGGCTTTAACACTCTGTTCTGTCATCTTTTGGGACGTCTTTGATGTGCCTCTTGAGGTTTGGGAAATATCTAAATCTCTCACCATCCACATTTCTCTTAAAGACTTCCAGTTTCTTTTCAAAAGCCTTTATGTAACCAAACATAACATCAAGTATCTTGCCAGTTCCTTGTAATTTAACATTTAAGTCATTCAAATGTTCACAAAAATTGTAAATGGAAGATTCTAAGAGAGGGTTTCACGTGCCAGCAAAAGTTATTGGTGTGCCATGTTTGGCACACGTGCCAGGGGTTGCCCACCCCTCGCCTAAGTCATTGTAGAGGGAGATGGTTCAGGGCATTGGGTAATATAGGCTAGACACCCAGGGCCCAGATGTTCCTGCACAAGGGGTGGTCACAGGGGTCAATGGTTGTGAGCCTGTGGCTCTGAAGGTCCTGTCACTTAGCACCTGTGCTCATGGGCCTTGTCTGGGCTTCTGTGAAATATTTCATACTGGGCCTTCCTCAGTGGGTGGTGGGTCCTCCTGGGTATTTCAAGAACCTTCCTATTGAAGAGTGAGGGGAGATGTGTTATTGGCCTTAGAGAGTCACATTTTCCCCAAGAGCTGGAAAGCATCTGACCACCATTAAAAAGAAAGTGTCCAAATGCTGTTGGTTGATAATGATGGCAGTCAAGGTGGAGGTCTGCTCAGGTTGGGCGAGGGAGGTTCTCTCAGCACCTGAGGAAGCAGTTGGTGTTGGGCTTCACCATCAACTTCACATCATGACCCAGGAGGTGGGAGTGTGAGGACCTCCCTGACTCTCCCCACCCTCCTCAGAACACCACTGCTGGGCTGTCTGTGGGTGACTCAGCCTCCCATCCCCCTCCCTGCAGTGCAGGAAAGGGACTCAGAACCCCTTCATGTAGAGTGGACCATGAAGGTGCACAGGTGAGGGAGGGCAGGAGGATGTGAGGAGAGAGAGCCTTATCTGGAGGTGGGAGCTGTGAGATGAGGGCCAGCAGGAGGCACACAGCCTGCTTAGTGGCTGCAGCTGAGTCAGTGCGCCAGAGCATTTCCTCTGCAGAATCCAGCCTTTTCCCTGAGAACATTCCATTTCCTCCCTTCAGTGCTCCCAGCTGAGGCCTCAGTCCTTCCCCACTCAGTCCTGCATCAACTCTTTGTCCCCCTCACCCTCGGGCAGACATGTTGCCCAACTGCCCACCCCCCCAGGGCTGCAGAATGGTCATTGCTGTCCCTGACCCCCCAGTGTGGAGGCCCAGTCCTCCCTTCCTGATCAGCTGTTGGACCAGGCTCCCAGGCTCCATGTCCTGATTACCATCACCTGCCAGGAGGTGGCAGCAGCTGAACAAAGGAGAGATACAGGGACAATTGTTATCACCCTGTGTATCTGCAAGTGGACATATGGGGGAGGGTGCAGGGGAGAGACACCAAGGAAAGGACAGAATTTCCTGCTAATTTAGATGCTGGTAGTGTCTGCTGTGGGAATTTAACAGAGAGTTCATGAATATTTTCTCAGAGATAGATAAGAAGGTAGTTGTAACTCAATATTTGGGTCCTCTCTCTCTGTTTCTTGATGAGTATGGCTAATGGTTTATCAATTTTGTTTATCCTTTCAAAGAACCAGCTCAGTGTTTCATTGATATTTTGTATTGTGTTTTAGTCTCTACTGTAGTTATTTCTGCTCTGCTGTTTATTATTTCCTTCCTTCTACTTACTCTGGTCTTTTCTTGTTGTTCTCTTTCTAGTCCTTGAAGTTGTAGGGTTAGTTTATTGCTGGTTTTTCTTGTTTTATTGAGGTATGCCTGTAATGATATGAACTTCCTTCTCAGGGCTGCTATTGCTGTGTCCCAGAGATTTTGGGTTGTTGTGTGTTCATTTTTATTTGTTTCCAGGAAGTTTTTGATTTCGTTCTTGATCTCATTGTTAACCCATTTATGGTTTAATAACATACTATTTAGCTTCCATGTGTTTAAATGGTTTTGGGTGTTTTTACTGTAGTTGATTTCTAATTTCATTGCACTGTGATCTGAGAAGATGCTTGGTATGATTTCAATCTTCTTAAACTTGTAGAGACTTGTTTAGTGTCCTAACATGTGGTCTATCTTTGTGAATGTTCCATGTGCACTTGAGAAGAATGTATATTCTGCTTCGTTGGGGTAAAATGTTCTATAAATGTCTGTTAAATCCATCTGATCCAGTGTGTCCTTCAGAGTCTCTGTTTCCTTGTTAAGTTTTTGTCTGGAAGATCTGTCCAGTGAAGTCAGGGGGGTGTTAAAGTCCCCTATTATGACTGTATTATTGTCAATCTCTCTGTTAAAGTCCTCTGGAAGATTTTTTATATATTTAGATGCACCTATATTGGGTGCATATATGTTTACCAGGGTTATATACTCTTGTTGGATTGCTCTTTTTAGTATTATGTAGTAACCTTTGTTGTCTCTTGAGTTGGCCTTCATTTTGAAGTCTATTTTGTCAGATATGAGTATTGTTCCTCCAGGTTTGTTTTCTTTTCCATTTGCAGGGAAAAAATGTTTCCATCCCTTCACTTTCATCCTGTGTATGTCTTTTGTTTAGAGGTGAGTCTCTTATACACAGCATATAGTTGGGTCATATTTTTGTATCCATTCAGCTACCTTATGCCTTTTGATTGGAGTATTTAATCCAGTGGTTCTCAACCTTCCTAATGCCTCGACCCTTTAATACAGTTCCTCATGTTGTGGTGACCCCCAATTTCATTGTTACAAATTGAACATAATTAAAGCATAGTGATTAATCACAAAAATAATATGTAATACATATGTGTTTTCTGATGGTCTTAGGTGACCCCTGTGAAAAGGTTGTTTGACCCCAAAAGGGGTCTCGACCCAGAGGTTGAGAACCACTGATTTAATGCTTTTACATTTAGGGTTATTATTGAGAAGTACTTATTTATAGTCATCTTAATTCTGTATGGCTAGTTTTCTCTGTTTCTTCTTCTCAGCTTTCCCTTACAGCATTTTATTTTATTTTATTTTATTTTTATCTCAAGAGAAACTATTTTAAATACAAAAATGTTACATGCAATGAACATCAATTACTCAAGAAGAATGATTTTCAACATAATATTGCATGCAATAAAAAATACATCAAGAAAATAGGATTTTAAGTGTAATAATATTATCATAACTATATAACAGTATGCTATAACAAGCATTGTAGGAATTATTAAAAATCTGCCAATAACAGGATTACTACTATTATATTCTAAAATATTTTTTTTCTTCAGTGTCTATTTTTGTTCATCAGTTTATGTTGTTCATTATATTCCACAAATGAGTGAGACCATGTGATGTTTATCTTTCTCCCACTGGCTTATTTCGCTTAGCATGATGCTCAGAGCTGGTTCTCTGGTGCAGGCCACATCCACAGGGTCTGGGGTCTCAGGTCCTGGAGGAACTAAGAAGCCACGTCTGCTCTGGGGATGATGCGGCAGTACACCTCTGTGTTTGGGTTGAGTAATTCCTGTCAAAGAAAGAAGAGATCTCTGAGCCCTGCAGCCTCCTCAGAACAAGTGCTGTGGGGCTCTATGGGGGCTGACTGTGCTAGGGTGTCTGTCCCAGGGCACCTCCCTCCCCCCACCCTCTGTTTTAACTTTTCGCTGTCCTTTCCTGAGCCTGGAAGCACAGCCAGGGCTGAGATGGGGGCAGGTCCTGGGACCTCTGGGACCTGCAGGACAGAATGTTCATAACCCAAACTCACCTCGTAGATGGGGCCTGCTGTCCTGGGGTCGGGTAGGGGGCCCTGTGCAAGGGTAGAGAGGGCATCAGAGGATGGGGAGGGAGAAGCTGTCACTCTGCCTCCTGAGCTGCTGTCTTCACACCTGTAGCCCAGCACCTCAATTTCAGCCCACACTGCACCCCCTCACCCTTGTTAGTCTGGGACCTCAGACTGGTGCTCCCAGTGCCCATTCTGCTCCATGCTGGACTCCAGGGTTCCCCTCAGACTCCGGCCCTGCCCTGTCCGCCCCTGATGTGAAGGCCCCACTAGGCCAGGGCAGGGCTCCACTTGTGCTGGCTGTTCTGGGAAAGGGGTCTGTGCTGTGTTGCGAGGTTGGAGGGTGCCCGTGCCCTGAGCGTGGGTCACTGAGGCCCTGGGTGAGGGAACAGGGAAGGGATGGACTTACCGGGAAGGCAGAGGTTCCAGAGGGGCCCTGGCCTGGGAGCAGAGACAGGAGGCGTTAGCACCCAGGGGGGAGGAAGTTTTGGCCTGTTCTCCCAGGAGGGCGTGGTTCTTTAGCTCCCAAGAGCCAGGGGTGAAAGATCATCTCATCTCCCAGGGTAAGACCCTCTGGCCATTTTAGGGTCCAGTGAGGGAGAGGTAGTGACACATGACACAGTCTACAGGTCAGGTTGACTGGCAAACCGGGGTCCCCTGTGCAGAGTGGTGATGAGAATCCCCCTTGAAGCCCTGGGAAGGGTCAGAGCCTGAGGGACAAGGGCGGGGGTACACACTGTGGGAGAGGCCCAGGGGCTCCAGGCTGAACAGACACTCACCAGGGGTGGCTGTTGGAGGTGGGTGCTCTCGGAGGCCATGCGGGTCACTGGCCCTGGGAAAGGTCAGACTTACGTGTGAGGGGTGCAGGGGAGCTTTGGTGTCACAACAGGGGGCAAGGAGGGTCTCCTTTCCCAGCAGAGGGTGGAGACCTCTCTCCACTGTTTAGAGGGGATGGGTCCAGGAGAGGGGAACTGAGGTAAGGCCTTCAGGATCCACGGGTGACCTGGGCCCACAGGGCAAGGACCCACAGGCAGATGAGGGTCTGGGAGGAGTTACCAGGGAAGGGACTGAAGACCCAGGACAGGAATCCACCCTGAGGGTCTGACTTAGTGGAAAGGTCAAGGCCTCAGGGGGCAGCAGTGCCAGACTCATGTAGCATCTGGATGAACGTTGCCCTGCTGTGGGCAGACCTGCCTCTCAGGCCTACAGAGCTACACTGTGACAGTGGCCTGTCCTGTCTCCATCCACCTGAACTAGAGGCAAAAACCACACCACAGGTTCTACTGTCCTCCCATCTCACACATCAGGACTGTGGTTAATAAACTGGCTTCATGGGGGCATTTGACCCAACCCAGCCTGTCCAGGCTCTTCCACCCTCAGCTGTGTGGACTTGGCCAGGATGACTTTCAGACCCTGAGGAAGCCCATCCCCTCATCAGGGAGGGTGGACTTAGATAAACAACAGGAGGTGCCTTACTGAGCACTTACTACCTGCCGGCACCACTGCAGGTTTGTGGAGAGAACCAGGACAATCCTGAGGGCACAGTTCCTTAATTGTGCCTCATTTATAGGCGATGAAGCTGTTGAGGAAACCACCCTGGTCAGCAGCTGGTGAGGGAGGAGCTGGATAAGGGAGTTAGGGGCACCCACGGGGAAGCTGGAGGCCACAGGGAGCTGGCCCAGAACCCTCTGAGGAAGGGGTCTTTTTCCTCTTGGCCTGGGCACCACTGGGGGTCAGACTGGATCAGGGGGCAGGATTAGGGTGAGGGTGAAGGAAATGCCATGGTACCTCCTAGTCCTCCTGAGGTACAGGAAATAGCCCAGGGAGGCCCCCAGAGCCACCACGATGAGGACCCCGATCACGCTGCCCACGATGGTCCCCACAGAGTAGCCTGTGTAGTTTTGTTCTGCTGAAAGGAGAATGGAGAGGGGGAGAGGTGAAGGCCCAAGTCCATTCAGGGGAAACCAGGAGGGACCTTGCAGGGGGAGGCCTGCTGAGGGAGGAAGGAACTGCCACTCAGTTTGTGCTGTTTGGGAGTGTCAGTCCTCCTGACACCCCACTTCTGGCAGTTACATCATTCTCTGTTTTGCACATTTGAAACCTTCCATTGGCTCTACCTTTGCATGTACTCTCACACCCACCATTCCCATGTCCTGGTAATTTTTCTCTTAACTCTTCTTTCCCTCACATATTCTGTCTCTTACCCCCGTTTCTTCTTTTCCATCACTATGGACAGTTTTAGCGGGCACCTTACCTGTCAACTCAGTGCTGATGAGTAATAAGAATGTGCTGAGTGTTTTCAATGGTCCAGGGTGGGAAATACTCTACTTTCATGTCATCTGATCCTTCCACCCCTCGAGGGACAGGGGTGTTACCCTCATGAGCACAAACAGAATCAGGGATGGGAGGTGCTTAATAAATTGCTGGAGTCACAGAACTGATGAGTGATTAATGATATTTTCACCAAGTTCTGCTTGATTTCAAAGCTACTGACAACAGCGTTTATAAAAATAACAATAATAATTGGTTCACTGACTGAGTCCTGACTGAGCATGACCCTGTCTGAGGTCTTTAAATCATTAACCTCAGAAGAATTATCCTAACAACGGTGTTTAGGTCCAGCTGTTTTATTCCAGTTTAGAGATGAGGAAAATGAGGCTCAGGTGGGTGAGAGCCTTCCCCGTGGTCAGACAGTTTATACTCATAGAACCGAGACAAAGATGAGATTAGTCTAATTCTGGGGTCCTTACCCATGTGCTCTATAGGCTCTGAAGGAGGCTCCCACCTCCTGAAGGCTTTCATCCATCTCACCCCCTGCCCGTGAAATATACAAAGAGCAAGTGAGGGAGGTGGAGAGTCACTTACATTGCACATCCAGCCTGAGGGGCTCACTTATGTCGTAACTGACGAGGTTGAAGACCTCACACTGATAATCCCCAGCGTCCTCCCTCCTGACGGGGTCTATGTTGAGGGTGCTGTTGCCCTGGGACAGCTTCATCCTGTCCATGAGCAGGAGACTCTGGTTCTTGAAGAGCCACTGGATGGAGATCCCTGTGTCATTTGTGAGGCAGGTCAGGAGCACGGCGTCCTTATGCTCTGTGACTGTGGCATTGCTGGCTCGGATGGAGGGCTTCCCCACGGGCTCTGTGGAGAAACAGAGGAGGTGACTGACTGAGAGTGGGCTCCTTTCCTCAGAGATGTCAGCC
>NW_005872649.1:31475-41293 GCF_000147115.1 Myotis lucifugus | reverse complement strand
AGTGTGAATAGGACTTTCACTTTCTGGCCTGTGGATTGAAGATCAGGGAGAAGGGAGTCCCTAAAGAGAAGTAGTCAGTTTTAACATCAGGCTGGTACTCTTAGCATCTTCAGTAAACTACACACCTTGTGTTACTGCTCCTACTGTCCCATGAATCTACCTACTTGTCAAGTAAGCACCACCATTCACTGCGCTCCATAGGAATGTCACATAGGCTCCTGTCACACAGTGTTGTTCAGCTGGTGACTTCAGAGCAAGGACACAGCTCAGAGGAGTCTCCCCTGTTACTCGCTCTCTCCCCATTTCCATGCAGCCTGGTGTCAGGGAGGCCATGGTGTCGATGGGTGACATGATTTCACCAGTGGGAGGACAGGCCACCCATGCACCTTCACCACGGAACCCTGTCCCACCACAGAGGACACAGAGCAGCCAGGCACCAGGTGAACCTGGAGCAGAGCAGGGAAAAGGGGTCTGTCCTGCTCACCCCTCCTCAGAGGTGGTTTCCTCCTTTAGTTTGGAGAAAAAGAGGTGAGCTTGTTCAAAGCCTTGTATATTCCTTGTAGCACATGGAGCAGGTAACAGGAGGTGACAGAAGGAAAGTGTTAGTGACAGAAGAAGCAGCTTGACCTTGAGGACCTTTGTTTTCCCCTCTGGGAAGCCCCTTCCATCCACCACTTGACTCTTTCTGCGGCTGAGAGAGCCCCCTCCTCATGTTCCTAGGATGGAGCCCAGCTCTGCCATGAGAAACCAGAAGAGCAAGGGGAGGAGAGTGTACAGAGATGTAGTGGGAGGGCTCAGGGGAAGACTGTGATTTGCTTGTGTCCATGGCCACAGGATGGGAGACAACACCCACTAGGCTCTTTTGTGAAAACCAGACAAACCTGCACCCCTCAGCCTGGTGCCGACGGTCCAGGAGGCACTTACCATAGACTGTGATAGTCTTGACTGTGGTCCTATTGAGGCCAGAGACAGAGTTATGGGCGAGGCAGGTATAGGATCCACTATAATTTGAAGTGATGTTGGGGATAAAGAGCTCCTGTGTGGGGTGCTGGGAACTCCCATTGATAAGCCAAGAATACTGTGCAGGTGGGTTAGAGGCTGCCTGGCAGGAGAGGTTGAGGTTTGTCCCACGTAGGTAATGGGAGTCTGAGGGGGAAATGGTGGGGGCGTCCGGGCCATCTGGAGCAAAGAGAACACAGTCACACATGATGTAATCAGAGGGAAGGGGAAGGTCCTGGTCTGTGTAAGAGCCACACTCTCCCTCTAAAATGCATCACAGCCTTGTTTTAAAATGTCCACCCATTGACTTTTGTGTGATTCTTTCCCCGACCTTTCTCTATCTTTCTAAATACTCACATCCCCTTCTTGGTCTTTTGGCTAAGATCAAGTGTAAAATGTCCCACCCATAGCCCCCTGTGTTCACTGAGCCTGATTCTGAAATATTAACCTGGTTGTCCCATGAAAACTTGTTAACCCTGAGTCTTTCCAAACAGGAGTATCCTGTCCCCTCCTAGTCTTGGCTCAAGGCCGAGCCTTGCCAGTTGTGCCTGGGACAGGAACTCATGTCCCCCCTGGGTATTCAAAGTAGGGCTCTGTGTACGTGGACCTGAGAAGGACGGATGTAGCCTGGCCTCTGGCAGTGTGGATTCGGGTGGCAGCCCGGCCCAGGCAGGGACACAAGTTACTCACAGAGAACATTCAGGGTGAATGGGTCACTGTGGCCAGCACTCACGGGGTTCCGGGTTTCACACTCATAGGGTCCTGTGTCATTCCTTGTGACAGGGAGTAAAGTGAGAGTCCTGTTGTCCTTGGACAGCTGCAGCCTGGCACTGGCCGGGAGACTCTGACTGTTGATCAACCACAAGTAGGTGGTTTCCTGAACTTGAGGTTCACACGTTAACACAACAGGGTCCTTGTGCTCCACGGGGAGGGAGTTGTTGCTTGTGATGCTGGGTTTGGGTAACTCCGCTGTGCAGAAAACAGAGTGAACATTGTCCATTGAGTCCTCCAAAAGCTTCTTCAGTCAGAATTGGTGCCTGTCAGCTAACTTGAGTTCTTAAAGAAATAAGGTAGGTCTGCATCACAAGACAAACAAATGTATGAGGATCTGAGTGTTCAGAGATTGTAAGGCCGCCTGCTCTATATCTAGGAGAAAAAGCATAGACTTTTTTAGGTGTCAGACAACGATCAGGGGTTGGTCACAGAAAGACACAGGACTGGGAGTCAGAGACCACCCGGCACCTGTCCTGGTTCCTCACTGACCAGCTGACTGCCTGGCTGATGTTGGTGTCTCACCTGGATGTGCAGGAGTTGAGTCCCTTCCAGCAACACACAACTATATTGACGGATTGAGATGTGTTTCTACTGAAGCCTCACATTCCAGGGTTAACCTAGAGATGAGTAATGATGGGCCACCCATGGTCCTTAAACCCCGAGAGGACTGGGTAGTGTGGTCCTGAGCTGGGTGTCTGAGCAGAAAAAATACACAGAAGACCAGAAGCAAGTCTGGCGGTGAGTTTAATACTTAGGCTGCAGGGACACGAGGTGTGGTCGTCTTCCCAGGAGTTCACTGGTGACTGACATGAGACAGTGACCCCAGAAAGGGCAGAGCAGAGTCCAGGAATGATTTACAAAAGAGTGAGGGACGGCGGGAGTGGCTGGCGGTGGCAGCGGAGCCAGGCTCTCTGTCCTTGGTCTATAATGTCCTTTCTGCCACTGCAGAGGGCAGGGATCCTTCCTCAACACTCAGACAATAGCACGTACAGAGGTGGGGCTTGGGGAGGTGGGGGAGCATGAACTTGCTGAAAATATGGCCTTCATGGTCTATTTGTGTTTGGCAGTTATGGGATAGATTTTGAGTTAAACTGTGAAAGAATATGTGAAAATCACTCATGCCCCAAAGTTCTAATGCTAGATTTTGGAGGAATTTCTGTCTAGAGATCACGAAGGTCATAGACCAAGTTCTGCCGTCCAACCAGGTCAAACTGTGACCAAAGAGAGATGCCACAGTGGGTTTGGAATCAGGGACTCCCTGGGATAGAGAGAAGGTGAGTCCTGCAAAGAGAACGGAGTGATGGGGGGTAGGTGGGGGCTCTCGGCTGTATATAGTGAGGGAAGACACAAAATTGGTAGAAAGGACATGTGCCATGTTAGTAAAGTTGGAGAGAAGGTCCCTCCCTGTTTCTATGGACAGTCAGGCAGATGGGGAGGAGCCCCCACACGGGCCTCTGGCATATGTTCTTCCTTGTCTTTCTAACTCAGGAAACAACTGGAGTTTAGTCAAAGTCATTCAAAATGGGCAGCATCTGAGAGAAAGGAGAGTGGCTGGTGGATCTCACAGTCTGAGAGAATCCCACACTGTGGTCAAGGTGTCATCAACGAGGACACACGTGTGTGAAACAGGCAGTGAACCAGTCAGATGGTGCAGGGTCACCTTGGGAAGGTCTCGGGAGCCAGTGGAGGAATGGGAGCCTCACACCAGGACAAGGGTGTGAGTCACCAGTCAGGGGTGAAGTGAGCCTGAGTGCTTTTGGGGACTGAAACCTGTCATTCTGCCTTTGACTCCCTGGTTGAGTCATGTAGAGAGTAGGTCAATGGTTTACATTCCCCCTGTCACGTGGCCTGTTCCTCTCTTTGGCCTCAGGGCCTGGGGGAATAGCTCTGATGGGGGCCCAGCAGAAGCTCTTTCTCCTGCTGACCTGGGAAACTGACTCTTGATGGAGCTGGGGCTGCTGCTCCCACTGATTTCTGTGTCCTCTCCTATTGCCTGGGAGTGGGGGCCTGGACACAGGTTTTAGCAGGACAATCTGCACAGTGGGGGAAGCAGAGCAGAGCAGGGCAGTGTGTCTGGAGTGATGGAGGAGGTAGATAAGGGACATACATGGAAGGAGCAGATAGCGGCAGAATGTCCTTGGTGAGCAGTGGGGGTCACAGGTGGCTTCAAAGACCCCAGGGACCAAGAGCCCACAGCTGCCCCAGGGCAGGAGCAATGCAGCCTAGAAAACCTTCCACAGTGGAACAGCCCCACAGTCACCAAGGGACTTGGCTCCTGAGGGGGCTTCAGGGACAGGTGGTCAGAGGGATGGACATGGCTCTCAGCACCTGTAGGGACAGGGAACAGGTGTGGCCAAAACCTTTTAGGACTCTGCATCCAGGTTCCAGTCTCTCTAGCGATTATGCATCATTCATTCATTCATTCATTCATTCTGTCATTATTCACCATCATTCCTTCCCTCCTTCATGAGAGAGCAAGTGAGTGCTGGTCCCTGAACTGGTAGCAGGTGTAGGGTGGAGAGTGAGAAGGCAAAGTCCTTTCCTTCATAGTTAGTGGGAGTGGCACCAACACATCAGGAAACAAATAAGTGGTTTCAAGTCCAGTGCAGGGAGGTGTGGATCAGTAACCTGAGGGGAAGGCCTGGGCATTCCCAGCACTGACTCTGAATGTTATTGTAGGTAATTTGATTCTAGAGTAAAATTAATTCTCCATTTGTTTAATCACCAGACCAGAAAATCTACCTTGAGCTGGGGACTGCTAAGAACAAGCACAGAACCAATGGCTGGTCTCAGGGTCCACAGACCCTCCACCTAAGACCCTCGTGGTGGAGGAGAGGATGGGGCTGTAGCTGTGCAAGGACCTTGCTGTGTCTGTGTGAGCCTGATTTAGTGACTGTATCATACTGTGCCTCCGTTTCCCCTGAATAAAAACAGAACAAATGGTAAATGGACTCTGGATTACCATGTTGTCTGTGAATTGACCTTAAAACATCCCTGAATACTTGACCTCAAGCCCAGTATAGAGGAGACACTGACTTAAATGGCCACTACCATTATTTGCCTCCATGAGAGAGAATTCCTGGGCTGACCCCTGGTGGATAAGGAGCTGTCAGGAGCATCTTCTCTCCTCTGTTCCTTCCTGGAGACCTGACCTCCCTCCGGAGTCTCCTAAACCCTCAGAAGTGTCAGCTAATAATATGGGGTATTTTGTCTACCTGTGCTCTCCTGACACAGCCTTAGGTGAAGGACTAGGCTCTGTCCCAGTCCTGATGTGTCTCTTGGGGCTGAGCCCTGGCTGGTGAGCAGGAGTAGAGCCACTGTTCCCACCCAGCCTTTCCAGGAGGTCAAACCCAACCTGACACAGGCTCCCCAGGTTCCCTGAAGTCAGGAGCCCTGGGACAGGGGTCTGGGAGGGGTTCCCAGGCTGAGCTTCTCTGTGAGGTTTCCAGGGTCCCCTCAGGCCTGGCCCCCACCAAACTCTGCAGGGGCTTTTTCAGTGTCATCTTCATGGGGAGGGGGCCAGGGGCTGGACTGAGACTCTCCTGAGTCTCCCTCTGCTAAGTCACTCCCATCAGACTGGCCCTTCTCTCTGTGGAGAATGTCTGCAGGGCTGGAATCTGTGAAGGGAACTCTGATCTTAGGAAGTTTGTTTCCACTCTGTGTGTCCTGCACTAAATGTCTAATCCCAACTTGGAACATGATGAAAAGGGGGGTTGAGGTAGAGTCCGGGGCTGTCAGTCCTGTGTGTGAAGTAGAGTTCACCCACCTGAACCCAGAGGTCAGAGAGCAATCACTCACGGTATACACGGAGCTGTCCAGTTACTTTTTTCTCCTGTAAATCTTTCCCTGTGGTTTTAAGGGTGTAGTATCCTGTGTCGTTCAGGGTGACGTTCTGGAACAGCAGGGATCCATTGGGGTATATTGTCTCTCTACCACTGTTTGCAGGCCCAAAGGTAGTTGTTTGAGTGTCTATTATATATGATACGATTAGACGGCTGCTGTACACTATTTCCCCTTTGTACCAGGTATAGCCGAATAGATTCCCAGGCAGGTTGTGGACACGGAGAAGCACATCCTTCCCTTCGGCAGCATTGGGCGGCACTGATTCAATAGTGAGCTGGGCAGTGGTGGGCAGGCTCCAGAAGGTTAAGAGTGAGGCTAGGAGGGAAGAGAGAAATCGATCAAGGTTTGGAGCTCTGTATTGGGAAGGAGAGATGAGCCCTGGGACCTAGCAGGTCTCTTATCTTTCAGCCTTGGTGTGTGTGTGTGTGTGTGTGTGTGTGTGTGTGTGTGTGTGTCTCCTGTGGTCAAGTTCAGCAGTGTGTCCACCAATACTTCAACACCTCTGCTCTTATTTCTTCTGTTTTGAATACTGTTACCCAGGTTTCTGCCTTCAGATCCCTGCTGACACTCAGGAGTGTCCTTGGAGACCCCTTTCCTGATCACCTCCTCTAAAGACCTCTGTCTTCACTTTCTGGCCTGTCCCTGGGCTGTTCCCTGAATGACACTTGTGGGTACCTGAGATCACATCTAGATCTTCCCTTGTCTGCATCCTCCCCATAGAACATGATCTTCATGGGGGTAGGAGCTTGTCTGATCTTGTTGAACCCCATCGCCTGCAACAGGATGTAAGTACCTGTGGGTGAATGAGTGAGTGCTGCAGGGTCCTGCACCTCCTGGGAGGTAATTGCCCACTTCTGAGCTTGATGTTAATTACAATGTTTAGTGCCCCTGGTTAAATTTCCTATCTCCTCACATAACTTGTTATTATCAAAAGTTTTCAGCATTCAATTCTCAGTGATGACTAAGTTGGGAAATGAGCAGCCATTGAGTTTTCCTGTCCCTCACCACTTCCATATCATTTTCCTGTTGCCTGGTTTCTTCTCCCATCCTGCTCCCCTGTCTTCTCCCCTCAAGTTCAAACAGAAGCCTGCCCCCTCCCCCTTGTTTTCTCTGAGAGCCTGTGCTCCCTAGGAGTCCCCAGCTAGCCTGTGCCTCTCCTCCTCCCATCCACCACCAGGTAGTTGTCCCCTCTCACCAGCCAGCAGGAGCCCCTGCCTGGGGACAAGTCCTCTGTGGGCAGGGGCTGAGGGGGTCTCCATGGTGTCTGTTGCCTGCTCTGTCCCTCCTTCTATGGGAAGAGCTTGGAATCCAGAAATGCTCACAAGCACTGCTGCCCTGCTGTGTGAGATGTGCTGCTCCTCCTCCCTGTGCACTGAGCCTCCTCCTGGGCCAAGATCACTTCCCTGGTCACATGGGCCAGGGGCAGGGTCTGTACCCAGGTTCCTCCCTGCCCTCTCATTATTCCTGCCTCCCCTTTTCTTTCCTCTATATTTGCATTCCTTGTAACTGCTGAGGCTTCTACCTTCTTCTGCAGTGACTCCTCCCCATGTACACACACACACACACACACACACACACACACACACACACCTTGCTTGTGTAATAGTCAGTTAGGCCTGAGCGTATCCTGGTTTTGCAGTTTAGGCCTTCTGATCTTTCATTTCACTGGTCATGTGGTTCAGACCCTCCCCTGACCTTTCCTCCCCTGGCACGTTCTTAGTCATGTGGGTTAGACGCCATTAGAGGGGAAGTGAACAAGTGGACTAAAGAATAGCCCTTGAGCATTAAGCCCCCAGGACAATGAGGTTCTGACTGGCATCAAATACATCTAGGCCTCAGTTGTGTTTCAGCTGCAAGCCCAGGAAAGCAGCAAAACCAGATGAGTGAGGACATAGCTGACATCAGGATCTACTGCATTGACTGATGACCTTCGACCCGAAAAAACACACCTGGAAAGCTGATAAATGTTTCGTTGGGATCCTCCCCTGAGCCCTCCAGATAACTGCCCTCAGGAAGTAGGACCTTCTTCCAAAGTAAGAAGGATCTTGGCTTCTGAGGCTTATGCCTTACCAAGAAAGGATCTTCTTCTATAATTCCAAGAGGGAATTTTTGGTTTACTGATCATTCCCAATGCTCCCCACCTGACAAATCCTAAATGAAGTCTATTTAGGGGAGTCACACTTTCATAACTTTATTCTAATTCACAATATAGGAGTTTAGACTTGCAAAAGCATCGTTTTGCAAGTATCTTAGATAATTACTAGTACAGAATCAGCATTTTAGAGCTCAAGGGTTAAAAATCCTCTTGCAGGAGCCACACTACATAAATAGGAATGCTAGAGAGGGGACCTGCCCGAAAAGGGTTCCATACCCTTATTTCCTCCGACCTCCTTAGTTCCATGATAAAGTATGGAAAGTAAACCACTGCTTGACATACCTAAGGTAAGTTAACGCTCAGGGATCCGTCTCCTGGTTCTTGACCTTACACAAAGAAAAGAACCTATGGGGCCTTGAAAGTTAAATCCCTTTGGCCCTGGAAACTAGAGACATTTTATTTCAACGACGTAGTTTCAGTACTTGAATGTCAAAATGTATGACCAAGATTGGAGAAAATATTTCTTCTCTCAACTTTTATAGGGTGTGATTCTTAAATACTTTTATAATGTCCAAGGTATATACAAGGATATGTATTGTAACAATTATGGGTGTGTATTTTTTGCAAAGATTGTAGTTTCTCTATCTTGAGAAGGGAAATATTTCCATAAATTGTTTTTATTTTATAGGTACTAATAAAGTAAAAGAAAGCCACTCCTACCCAAAAAAATTGAAGAAGTAGGACGCAGTGCGGCTCTTCCTCTCTGGAGCACACCTGTACCTTTCCCTACCTCATTTTCCCTCAAGGCTCTTATCTTTGTTTTCTTTCTCCTAAGCTCCAAGGGTCCTTCTTTTGCCGCTGTAACTAGTTTCCTGAGCCCATTTCTTCCACAGCTCACTTCTACCTCTATGACTTCCTAAATAAACTCTCTCTTATAATTTGAGTTCCTGACTGTGAATTCTTCTCTCAGCTGAACTCAGGTACCGAGGTTGCTGAACTGAAGGCCTAACTCTGCAGGTTAACACCTGGTGCCTTTCCACCGCTCACAATCAGACAAGCAGAAGCTTGGGGTGTATGTATCCAGGGCGTCTCCCACAGCTCTGTGTGGAGTGCACAGTAGCCTTCCCACCGCCTTCTCTCATCCCCATTTGGCTCTTATCTTCAGAGCAGAAGCCTGGGATGACATCAGGAATTCTTGTCACAGGGATGCCACATCGTTGTATATGGAACTTTCTAAAGATTTCAATGCCCAGGTGACACCTTAGAAATGCTGCTTCGGCAGCTGCCCAGCTGAGGTGGATGCCCAGCCAGAATGAGACCCTGTGATGTGGGGATGGGGAAGCCCCTCCCCCTCTCTTGTGCACAGGGAGGGTCTGCAGGTCCTGCTAAAAATTCAGATTGTGACTCAAGGTGTTTGGTGGATCGACAGTCTCCATCTAATAAGCTGTCAGGAGATGCTGATTATACTGGTCTGCAGATCACTTCCAATGGCAAGGTTGATGGGGAACACTGCTCCCTAAAAGGACAACCTAGCCACTTAACCCCACCCTTGGCCTGTGCTGTGTCCTGGCCATTGGTCTGTCAGCACCACACAGAGAGCCCCAGGGATCCCCAAACCCAGGGGATTATTTATTTGTGTGACACAGAAACCCAGCTGGGCACCACATCTTCCCCATGTTCTCAAACTGCTGGGAAGGTTGGATTTCCTCCCAGCAGGAAGGTCACAGAGGTGACTTTGGGGATGAGAAGGGGTCATCTGAGTGATGACTGTTGTGCGGATCCACCTTATGTCTTTGGGTGTCACTAGCCTGGTTTCTGTTTCCAGGGACAGAGTCCCAGGACCAGGAGTCTCAGTAGGACTTTCAGTGTGTGTGTGTGTGTGTGTGTGTGTGTGTGTGTGTGTGTGGTATACTGCGTGTCCTGGGAAGAGGGGACTGTGGTGGGAGGTCATGTGGCTGTGAGCTCCCTGGCTCTTGAGGGCCATGATTTTAGGGAAATCTCCCCTCTCCGTGTCTGTTGGCTAAGCCGGTCCATGTGCTCCCTGACCTTGGGGCATCCTCTGTCCTCTGCCTGAGGAACTTGCTTGAGATCGACCCTGCTTTCCCCT
>NW_005872649.1:29387-30874 GCF_000147115.1 Myotis lucifugus | reverse complement strand
GATCGCTGCAGCGCTACAGGGGCGGTAGCGCCACTTTGGGAATCACTGCTCCAGAGGGTGGGAGCTGACCCTGAGCCCTGGGCAGGGATGGGCTCTTACATCCAGGCTGAGTGGCCAGTCACTGTGTGTCCCAGGCTGCCTGACTTCACCCAGGACAGGGTGAGCGCAGGGAGAGGGTGGTGATTGTCCAGAGGACTCTAGATCCAGTGTCAGGAGAACTATCCACCCAGGAGGAGCTCCCTGTCCCTGAGGTTTCAAGGAAGGGCCTGGTGAGGGCTCCTGTGGGGCTTCCAGGAGAGGGTGCTGGCCTGGGCTCTGATGCCCAGGATGCCCTGTGTGTCCCCATCACAGCACTGGGTACTGCATCCAAGTCCCCTGTGTCCCTGACTGTCAGCTGCTGTAGGCCTCCCCATGGGGCCCAGGATCTGGAGCTGCTCCACATGGACACTCAGCCAGGGGATCCTGACAGGAGGCCCCCCTGGCACACTCAGCTCCTCTGAGGGGGAAGCACCCTAGATCCTGGGTTCTCCTAACCCATCCTGCATGGGAAGTTCCCCAGGACATCATGGGCTGGTGAGATGTTTTCAGAAACACAGCCAGGTGACCCCACAGATCAGGGTCTTGGGGCACAGGGATTTGCCCCTTGACTTCCTTTGAGGTAAAGGTGGGCTCCTTCCTCCTGTGGTAGTAACTCCACCTGGGTCCAGAGTCCAGAGTTTTGCCAGGTCAGGTGTCACTGAGAAGAGGAAGAACACAGGCTGTCACCAAGACGCAGCATGGAGAGAGGAGCTGTCACTCACCAGGTAGAGGTGGGGAAGGCTGTGATTTTGGAGGAATGAATGGGGGTCTGACCCCTCACTGTTAGGAGACCCCTGTCCTCCCTTTTTGGGACAAAGAAGAAAACTTCCTGGCCTCCTCCCATGCTGACACCAGACCCTTTTCTCCACGGAACATTCTCTGCCCACAGTTGTCACAGGTGGTAGGATAAGAGGGCAAGTTCCAGGCTTTAATTGTGTGGTTTTCATCATTTACTTAATGGTGTCTGTGAAGCAATGTGAGGGTGCAGACAGGCAGAGCTGGGTATTGATCTGGCTTCTGTCTCATCCTCACTGACATTGTTGCTGGAATGAGGCTTCTGTTCAGATTCCCTGCCTGGGCACAGGGACTGACCTTCCCATCTGTCATCAGGGGTTATCTTAGATGCTAGCACCCTGGCTCCACCTCTCGCTCTCACTGCAGGTTCCCTCCTCCTCAGACTCCTGATTCCCTCCTTGCTGAGCACGGCCTCTGTGGCACAAGTTCCAGGCACTCAAAGCGCCAGGTGATCAAACCATACGCCTCAGTAACTCTCCAGATGTTGGAGGCAGGTGCTGGAATCAGTGCCGCCTTATGGGAAAGGGCCTCCAGCTCTGAGTAAGCACCACCTGTGGAGACTGGCAGGTCCTATCATGGTGGGTGGCATGTGGTTTGAGGGTGCACCCGGGAGC
>NW_005872649.1:0-8812 GCF_000147115.1 Myotis lucifugus | reverse complement strand
ATGGATCCATCATTCCATAATTCATTATATCAGCATTCACCATCATTCTTTCCCACCTTTCAAGAAGAGCAAGTGAGTTACTGTCCCTGAACTGGTAGCAGTTGTAGGGTTGAGAGTGAGAAGTGCAAAGTCCTTTCCTTCATAGCTAGTAGGAGTGACCGCCAACACATCAAGAAACAAATAAGTGGTTTCAAGTCCAGTGCAGGAGAGGGGTGGATCAGTAAACTGAGGGGAAGGCCTGGGCATTCCCAGCAGTGACTCTGAATGTTTTTGTAGGTAATTTGATTCTAGAGTAAAAATTAATTCTCCATTTGCTTAATCACCAGACCAGAAAATCTACCTTGAGCTGGGGACTGCTAAGAAAAAGCACTGAACCAATGGCTGCTCTCAGGGTCCACAGACACCTAAGACCCTCGTGGTGGAGGAGAGGATGGGGCTGTGGCTGTAGAAGGACCTTGCTGTGTCTGTGTGAGCCTGATTCAGTGACTGTATCACACTGTGCCTCTGTTTCCCCTGAATAAAAACAAAAGAAATGGTAAATGGACTCTGGATTACCATGTTGTCTGTGAATTGACCTTAAAACATCCCTGAATACTTGACCTCAAGCCCAGTATAGAGGAGACACTGACTTAAATGGCCACTACCATTATTTGCCTCCATGAGGGAGAATTCCTGGGCTGACCCCTGGTGGACAAGGAGCTGTCAGGAGCATCTTCTCTCCTCTGTTCCTTCCTGGAGAACTGACCTCACTCCAGAGTCTCCTAAGTCCCTCAGAAGAGTCAGCTAATGATACGGGGTATTGTGTCTATCTGTGCTCTCCTGACACAGCCTTAGGTGAAGACTAGGCTCTGTCCCTGTCCTGATGTGGCTCTTGGGGCTGAGCCCTGGCTGGTGAGCAGGAGTAGAGCCACTGCTCCCACCCAGCCCTTCCGGGAGGTCAAACCGAACCTGACACAGGCTCCCCAGGTTCCGTGAAGTCAGGAGCCCTGGGACAGGGGTGTGTGTGGGGTTCCCAGGCTGAGCTTCTCTGTGAGGATTCCAGGGTCCCCTCAGGCCAGGGTGTGACCAAGGTCTGCAGGGTTTTCTCAGCGTCATGGTCATGGGGAGGGGGCCAGGGGCTGGACTAAGATTCTGCTGAGTCTCCTTCTGCTGAGTGATTCTCATCAGCCTTCTCTCTGTGGAGAATGTCTGCCGGGCTGGGATTCAGGAAGGGAATTCTGATCTTAGGAAGTTTGTCTCCACTGTGTGTGTCCTGCACTAAATGCCCAAAACCAACCTGGGACATGATGCAGAAGGGGATGGAGGCAGAGTCCAGGGCTGTCAGTCCTGTGTGTGAAGTGGAATTCACCCACCCAACACCCAGAAGTCAGAGAGCAATCACTCACGGTATACATGGAGCTGTCCAGTTACTGGTTTGCTCTGAAAATTCTTGTCTGTGGCTAGTAGGGTGTAGTATCCTGTGTCCTTCAGGGTGACGTTCTGGAACAACAGGGATCCATTGGGATATATTGTCTCTCGATCACTGTATGCAGGTCCAGGGGTAATTTTTTGAGTGTCTATTACATATGATACAATTTTATGGTTGCTGTCCACTATTTCTCCTTTGTACCAGGTATAGCCTCTAAGATCCCCAGGCAGGTTGTGGACACGGAGAAGCACATCCTTCCCTTCGGCAGCATTGGGCGGCACTGATTCAATAGTGAGCTGGGCAGTGGTGGGCAGGCTCCAGAAGGTTAAGAGTGAGGCTAGGAGGGAAGAGAGAAATTGATCAAGATTTGGAGCTATGTATTGGGAAGGAGAGATGATGCTTTGGGTCTTCAGCTGGTCTCTTCATCTTTCAGCTTTGGTGTGTGTGTGTGTGTGTGTGTGTGTGTGTGTTTGTGTGTGTGTTATTTTTGTCCCAGGGCTCCCGCATGTCCTGTTATACTCTACCTTCTCTTTTCTTATGTATTCTGTTGTGAATACTGTTACCCAGGTGTCTGCCCTCAGACCCCTGCTGACACTCAAGGGTGTCCTTAGGAGATACCTTTGCTAAACATCTGCTCTAAAGACCTGTGTCTTCACTTTCTGACATGTCTCTGCTCTGTTTCCTGCATGGCACTGGGGGGTACCTGACATCACATCTAGATCTTTTCTTGTCTGCCTCCTCTCCATAGGACATGAGCTTCATGGCGGCAGGGACTTGTCTGATCTTGTTGCACCCCAGTGCCTCCAACAGGCTGTAAGTACCTGTGGTGAATGAGTGAGTGTTGCAGGGTCCTGGGCCTCCTCCTTTTCTGAGCTTGGTGGTAAGGACAATGTTTAATGCCCCTGGTTAAATTTCCTATCTCCTCACATAAATTGTTATTATCAAAAGTTTTCAACCCTAACCAGTTTTGCTCAGTGAATAGAGCATCGACTTATGGACTGAAGGTCTCAGTTTCAATTCCGGTCAAGGGCACATGTCAGGGCTGTGGGCTCAATCCCCAGTGGGGAGCGAGCAGGAGGCAGTCAATCAGTGATTCTCTCTCATCATTGATGTTTCTCTCTCTCTCTCTCTCTCTCTCTCTCTCTCTCTCTCTCTCTTTCTCTCCTGTCCCTTCCTCTCTGAAATCAATACAAATATATTTTTTAAAAAGTTTTCAGCATTCAATTCTCAGTGATGAGTAACTTGGAAAATGGCAGCCATTGAGGTTTTCCTGCCCCTCATGGTTTCCTCATCATTTTCCTGTTGCCGGGTCCCCTCCCCCATCCTACTCTGCTCCCCTGTCTTCTCCTCTCAAGTCCAAACAGAAGCCTGCCCCAACCCCTTGTTTTCTCTGAGAGCCTGTGCTCCCCAGGAGTCCCCAGCTAGCCTGTGCCTCTCCTCCTCCCATCCACCACCAGGTAGTTGTCCCCTCTCACCAGCCAGCAGGAGCCCCTGCCAGGGGACAAGTCCTCTGTGGGAAGGGGCTGAGAGGGACTCCATGGTGTCTGTTGCCTGCTCTGTCCCTCCTTCTGTGGGAAGAGCTTGGATTCCAGAAATGCTCACAAGCACTGCTGTCCTGATGGGTGGGATGTGCTGTTCCTCCTCCCTGTGCACTGAATCTCCTCTTGGGCCAAGATCACTTCCCTGGTCACATGGGCCAGGGGCGGGTTCTGTACCCAGCTTCCTCCCTGCCCTCCCCTTATTCCTACCTCCCCTTTTCTATCCTCTACAATTGCTTTCCCTGTAACTGCTGAGGCTTCTGCCTTCTTCTGCAGTGACTCCTCCCCATATACACACACACACACACACACACACACAGACACACACACACACTCACACACCTTGCTTGTGTAGTAAGCAGTTAGGCTTGAGCAGAGTAGGACAATAGGCCAGTAGGGGAGGTCACCAGAGTGGAAAGCCCCAGGTACCTAGCCACGTGAAAAACTGGATTGGGACCTTGCCCCCTGGGTAACCTTTCCTCCCGGAGCACACCCTGGTTTTGCAGTTTAGGCCCTCTGACCTTTCATATCACTGGTCATGTGGTTCAGGCCCTCCCCTGACCTTTCCTCCCCTGGCATGTTGTTAGCCATGTGGGTTAGACGCCCTTAGAGGGGAAATGAACAAGGGGACCAAAGAATAGCCCTTCAGCATTAAGCCCCCAGGACAATGAGGTTCTGACTGGCATCAAATACAACTAGGCCTCAGTTGTGTTTCAGCTCCAGGCCCAGGAAAGCAGCAAAACCATATGAGTGAGGACACAGATGACATCAGGATCTACTGCATTGACTAATGACCTTCGACCCTAAAGGACACACCTGGAAAGCTGATGAATATTTTATTGGGATCCTCTCCTGAAACCTCCAGATAACTGCCCTCAAGAAGTAGGACCTTCTTCCAAAGTAAGAAGAAACTTGGCTTCTGAGGCTCATGCCTTACCAAGAAAGGATCTTCTCCTATAGTTCCAAGAGGGAATTTTTGGTTTACAGATTGTTCCCAATGCTCCCCACCTGACAAATCCTAAATGAAGTCTATTTAGGGGAGTCACACTTTCATAACTTTATCCTAATTCACAATATAGGAGTTTAGACTTGAAAAAGCATGGTTTTGCAAGTATCTTAGATAGTTACTATTATAGAATCAGCATTTTAGAGCTTGAGGGTTAAAAATCCTCTTGTAGGAGCCACACTACATAAATAGGAATGATAGGGTGGGGACCTGCCCGAGATGGGTTCCATGGCCTTATTTCCTCTGACCCCCTTAGTTCCATGATAAAGTATGGAAAGTAATCCCTGCTTGACCTACCTAAGGTAAGTTAACGCTCAGGGAACCCTCTCCTGGTTCTTGACCTTACACAAAGAAAAGAACCTATGGGGCCTTGAAATTTAAATCCCTTTGGCCCTGGAAACTAGAGACGTTTTATTTCAACAGTGTAGTTTAAGTACTTGAATGTCACAATATATGACCAAGATTGGAGAAAATGTTTCTTCTCCCAACTTTTATAGGGTGTGATTCTTAAATACTTTTATAATGTCCAAGGTATATACAAGGATATGTATTGTAACAATTATGAGTGTGTATTTTTTGCAAAGATTATAGTTTCTGTATCTTGAGAAGGGAAATATTTTCATAAATTGTTTTTATTTCATAGGTACTAATAAAGTGAAAGAAAGCCCCCCTCCACCTCCCCGCCCCCACAAAAAAAAGAAGTAGGATGCATTGCAGCTCTTCCTCTCTGGAGCACACCCGTGCCTTTCCCTACCCCTTTCTTTCCTCAAGGCACTTATCTTTGTTTTCTTTCTCCTAAGCTCCAAGGGTCCTTCTTTTGCTGCTGTAACAGGTTTCCTGAGCCCATTTCTTCTACAGCTCACTTCAACCTCTGTGACTTTCTAAATACACTCTCTCTTATCATTTGAGTTCTTGACTTAGCTGAATTCTTCACTTAGTTGAACTCAAGTACCGAGGTTGCTGAACTGAAGGCCTAACTCTGCAGGTTAACACCTGGTGCCATTCCATCGCTCACAATTGGACAAGCAGAAGCTTGGGGTGTATGTATCCAGGGCATCTCCCAGATCTCTGTGTGGAGTGCACAGTAGCCTCCCAACACCTTCTCTCATCCCCATTTGGCTCTTATCTTCAGAGCAGAAGCCTGGGGTGACATCAGGAATTCTGGTCACAGGGATGCAACCCCATTGTGTATGGTATCATCTATGGAACTTTGTAAAGATTTCAATGCCCAGGTGACACCTTAGAAATGCTGTTTTGGCAGCTGCCCAGCCAGGTGGATGCCCAGCCAGAATGAGACCCTGTGATGTGGGGATGGGGAAGCCCCTCCCTCTCTCCTGTGCACAGGAAGGGTCTGCAGATTTTGACTCAGAAGATGTTTGGTGGCTCCGGCAGTCTCCATCTAACAAGCTGTCAGGATATGCTGATCATACTGGCCTGCAGATCACTTTCAATGGCAAGGTTGATGGGAAACCCTGCTCCCTAAAAGGACAACCTAGCCACTTAACCCCACCCTTGGCCTGTGCTGTGTCCTGGCCATTGGTCTGTCAGCACCACACAGAGAGCCCCAGGGATCCCCAAACCCAGGGGATTATTTATTTGTGTGACACAGAAATCCATCTGGGCACCACACCTTCCCCATGTTCTCAAACTGCTGGGAAGGTTGGATTTCCTCCCAGCAGGAAGGTCATAGAGGTGACTCTGGGGTGAGAAGGGGCCGTCTGAGTGATGACTGGTGAGGGGTCCACCTTCTGTCTTTGGGTGTCACCAGCCTGTTTTCGGCTCCCAGGGACAGAGTCCCAGGACCAGGAGTGTTGGTAGGACTTTCAGTGTGTGTGTGTGTGTGTGTGTGGGGGGGGTGTCTGCGTGTCCTGGGAGGATGGAACTGTGGTGAGAAGAGGGGACTGTGGGGGGAGGTCATGTGGCTGTGAGCTCCCTGGCTCTTGAGGGCCATGATTTTAGGGAAATCTTCCCTCTCCGTGTCTGTTGGCTAAGCCAGTCCATGTGCTCCCTGACCCTTGGGGCAGCCTCTGTACTCTGCCTGAGGAACCTGCATGTGGTCACCCTGCCTTCCCCATGATGGTACAAAGCAGGGAGTGGGGAGCTGCACAAGGTCCCCACTCTCACTGAGAGCAGGTGCTCCTAGTCTCTTAGAAGGAGACTGTGGGACAAAGTGGACACATGGGAGGGGCCCAGAAGGGTCTGTGATATGGAAATCAGGCTCCTTTCCCATTTCCTTCATTAAAGCCAGTTTCCTATGTTAATTTCCTGTTGTCTGTGTGTCCCAATGTTGCCCCTGGAGGGCATAAGGGGACCTGCGGCTACATCAGGGATGCTGACTCTGAGCCCTGGGCAGGGGTGGGCTCAGACCTCCAGGCTGAGTGGCCAGTCACTGTGGGTCCCCAGATTGCCCGACTTCACCCAGGACACGGTGAGCTCAAGGAGAGGGTGGTGGTTGTCCAGAGGACTCCGGATCCAGTGTCAGGAGAACTACCCACCCAGGAGGAGCTCCCTGTCCCTGAGGTTTCAAGGAAGGGCCTGGTGAGGGCTCCTGTGGGGCTTCCAGGAGAGGGTGCTGGCCTGGGGCTCTGATGCCCAGGATGCCCTGTGTGTCCCCATCACAGCACTGGGCACTGCATCCAAGTCCCCTGTGTCCCTGACTGTCATCTGCTCTAGGCCTCCCCACGGGCCCAGGATCTGGAGCAGCTCCATGTGGACACTCAGCAGGGGACCCTGAGGGTCTCTCTCTTAGGGGAGAGGAGGCCCCCCTGGGACCCTCTGCCCCTCTGAGGTGGAAGCACCCCAGATACTGGATTCTCCTGACCCATCCTGCATGGGAAGTTCCCCAGGACATCATGGGCTGGTGATATGTTTTCAGAGACACAGCCAGGTGACCCCACAGATCAGGGCCTTTGGGCACAGGGATTTGCTCCCTGACTTCCTTTGAGGTAAAGGTGGGCTCCTTCCTCCTGTGGTAGGAATTCCCCCTGGGTCAAGAGTTCAGAGTTTGTGCCAGGTCAGGTGTCACTGAGAAGAGGAAGGACACAGGCTGTCACCAAGACCCACCCTGGGGAGATGAGATGTCACTCACCAGGTAGAGGTGGGGAGGGCTGTGATTTTGGAGGAATGAATGGGGGTCTGACCCCTTACTGTTAGGAGACCCCTGTCCTCCATGTTTGAGATAAACAAGAGCACTTGCTGGCCTCCTCTTATGCTGACAACCAGGCCCTGGTCTCCATGGAACATGCTCTGACCACAGATGTCACAGGTGGTAGGATAAGAGGGCAGGTTCCAGGCTTTAATTGTATGGTTTCCATCATTTAATTAATGGTGTGAGGGTCCAGACAAGCAGAGCTGGGTATTGATCTGGCTTCTGTCTCATCCTCATTGACATTGTCACTGGAAAGAGGCTTCTGTTCAGAGTGTCTACCTGGCACAGGGATTGGACCTTCCCATCTGTCACCAGGGGTTATCTTAGATGCCAATGCCTTGGCTCCGCCTCCCGCTCTCACTGCAGGTTCCTTCCTCTTCAGACTCCTGATTCCCTCCTTGCTCAGCACGGCCTCTGTGGCACAAGGTCCAGGCACTCAAAGTGACAAGTGACCAAACCATATGCCTCAGTAATCCTCCAGACGTCAGAGGCAGGTGCTGGGATCAGGGCTGCCTCATGGGAAAGGGCCTCCAGGTCTGAGTTAACCACCACTTGTGGGGACTGGCAGATGCTATCATGGTGGGTGGCATGTGGTCTCAGGGTGCACCCGGGAGCACCCAGGAGCTGCCCTGAGAGCTGAGAGCCGTGAGAGCTGAGAGCCCTGTGGGTGCTCCCATGCAGTGATTCGGTTTCCAGAGCTTCCTGCTGTCTGTGGACAGGCCTGAAGGCCCCTATTGAACCATAAAGAGGGGCTGGACTCTTCCAGCCTCAGGCCACACCCGCAAATCAGTGCTGGTTGATGCAGGGATATCAGGGCTCAGGAACAGCACGCAGGGCACACATCTCTGTCTTAAGGGCCAGGGGAGCTTAGGAGTCAGCTTGTCCTTCTGCTGGTAGGAGGTGATGGGATCTGGGTGAGTGCCCGGAAACCTCCTCTGCTTTTGCTTTTCAGATTTGAAGGGATACAGGGTAATAATTCCTACTGACAAACAAAATAGGTGCAGTGGCATGGATACATGGACCAGGTCTCAGAGGGGAGGGAGAGGGGGCAACCGGAAGAGATTAACCAAGGAACATATATGCATAGCCCATGGACACAGGCAATAATGGCGTGAAGGCCTGTTGTGGGTTGGGGGCTGATTGGAAGGGGGGAGGGTGCAGAATGGGGACATCAGTACTACTGTCAACAATAAAAAATATTTTAAAAATTGTAGCTAGCTTCTTGATAGAAGGAACTCTTAAATCATTGTAAAATGAATATAATGCACTGGAATATTCTTGAAAGGAAAACAACCATTTTCAATTTATCAGTAACTGTGATGCAGGTTTTATTTTTCTAATTCATTATATTTTTATAAAGCAATTTTAAAATTATTTTCATTTTTTAAGATTAAGCATCCTCATTGACAATCCAGAAACAGTCACTGCTGACTCTTTGGACACACATACATAATATGGTTAAAAATAATTCCCCAATTTTCAGTGACGAGGTAGGAAAAAATAAAGTTTTCATAGCTGCTGCTGAGTTCTGCCCTTTTTTTAAAAAAAATGTTATTTTGCTACCAAACCACTCAAACCAAAAGGAAAGACAATTTTTCAAAAAGCCAACAAAACCCTGAAATAGAGATCTAGGCAAGCCAAAATAATTCTCCAAAACAGTGCTATTGCAAAAAATAGGCCGGAAACCAAATTCCCAAAGCACACTAGAGAAG
>NW_005872648.1:33276-52917 GCF_000147115.1 Myotis lucifugus | reverse complement strand
AAAACGATACTGGTATGGGGGGCTAGCTATGGAGCTGTACTTGCATTCCAATCTGAAAGCCCTTGCGCCCTAAAGGTCACCCGCCCAATCCCGAAACCCTACATGTAGTGCGAGGCGAACTACCCTACGAGTGTCAGTTCGATTATGCTATCCTTCGGGACTTGATCGCTGAGTCCCGTCGCCTGCGTTTGTGACAGTCAAGCTAGAGCTCAGGCTGGTAGTTTTCTGGGTAACTTTCCCTGCACATTCCACCATGTATACGTAGTACAACTTATCATCTGTCATCCGAATTTCCTCCACTTTGGTTGTCCCCCCTAGCCCTCCCCTCGTGACTCTAAACTTATCGGCTAGACTCGCGCGATGTCCAGCCACACCTACAGGGACCAACGCTACCGGAGCCCATCTGAAGCCTGAATAGAGACATGTTACTTCTGCTCCTCGCCTGGCGGACCCGCTCTGCTTGCCGCGTTTTTTATCTTCCGGCGTGACTCCGGTGAGGACAATTCCAAAAGTCCACACTCTCTACCCTCAATGGAGCGCAGTAAAGCATTCTGCGGGCACTCTGAAGCTCAGCTCGGGTGCTGTGCCCCAAGGAGCGGGGGTTCTGGCCGGGCGCCGGCCTCGCGGGCGGGAGGTGCGCGCGTGGATGGGGCGCGTCGATGGTGCGCGTCGGTGGTGCGCGCGGATGGGCGCGCGGGGCGGCCGGCTCAGCCCAGCCCGGGGCCCTGGAAGAGCTCCAGCAAGTCCTTGGCGTCGGGATCGATGAGGTCGGCGGGCAGGTCGCCGTCGTCGTTGGCCGCCCCCCTGTCCGCTCCCCGGGAGAGGAGGTACCTGTGCACAGGGCGGCCTGGTTGCAGCGGGAGAGGCTGGGGGACCTACCCAGCCCCGGGGCCCAGGCTGCAGCCGAGTCCCGCCTGTTTCCTGTTCCGGGTGGGCCGAGGGGGAAACCCGCCCCTTTGCTCCGGGAGGGCACAGGGCAGAGGAGATGCTGCTCCCGAGGTCCTGACTACACCGCCAGGGCAGCTTGGGGGACGCCTCCTGGAGGCTGCAGGAGGCCGGGAGGGCGGGGGAGTGGGGGGGGGGGGCTCTGGTCCCCCTCACCTGGCGATGTCGGGGTACCCGTCGCTGCAGGCGATGTGCAGGGGCGTCCAGCCCGTCTCGTCGCGCTGGTGGATGTCTGCCCCGTATTTGACCAGCAGCTTCACACACTCCAGGTTCCCGGACAGGACTGCTTCGTGCAGGGCGGCCAGGCCTGGGCGGGACAGGACAGGACAGGACAGAGGGGGTCAAGGCGGAGGCCCCCCCTGCCGCCCACAGACCTCGGCCGGCCCTGCGGGTGCTCACCTGAGGGGTACAGGGTGTCCAGGGCCACCTTCCGGGCCCGGATGAAGCGCCCCACCTGCTCCAGGTCGCCCTGGCGGACGTGGTCCAGGAACAGGACGTCGTTGGGGAAGCGCACGCTGCGCTGGGCCAGCATCCGCCGGCGCCGCTGCCGAGGGCTGTAGCCCTCATAGCGGACCGTCCTGCTGGGCATCCTGGGGGCAGCGGGGTGGCCGCCCCGTCGAGGCCGCTACTGCTCAGGGGAGGAGCCGCCCAGCCGGACAGCGACGATGCTCGATGCTCGATGCTCCCTCCGCAAGGGCTCCTCCTGCTTTTATGGGCCCGCGGAGCTATATAAAGCCGCGCGGTCATGCTCGCCCCGTGAGAGCTGAAACCGAGCCGCTGGCCGGCCACCCCGCGCACAGATCGAGTTCACGGGCTCGTCTTTCAGCCCACCTGTCGCCGTGCCCGGCCAACGGGGTCAGATCCTTCCTGGCCCTCGCACCCAGCCCCACGCGGGGCCTGGAAGGTGCCTTCAGAGGGCACCACAAGGACGGCCTGGAGGGCAGGTCCCAGGCATCGGACCCCGTCCTGGACTCTGGAGGAGGGGAGGGTGGCTCACCTCCCACAGAGCTGGGGGCTGCCCGGGGCTGCCCATGTCTGCGGAAGCGCGGCCCCCGCCCGGGAAGGCCCAGCCTGACCCGCTCCCTCCCCGTCCCCTCGCGTCACCTTCCACGGTGGCCGTGTCACTCTTGGCACTTTTACCAAAACATGGGCCTCGATGGCACTGCCCTCTTGCCTGGGAGCCTCCTGGGTTAGAACCTAAAGGCCAGCCTGGCCGGCGTGGCTCAGTGGCTGAGCGTCGACCTATGAATCAGGAGGACACGGTTTGATTCCCCGTCAGGGCACATGCCCAGGTTGCGGGCTCCATCCCCAATAAAAACATTTTTAAAAATAAAAGACGACCCAGCGGCCGGGCCAGGGCACCTGCCTTCACCGCAGCAGCCGCGGCCTGAGGGGGACAGAGGCTCAGCGCTGAGAGGAGGCAGTAGCAGACGCGGAGGACACGCAGCAGCAGCAGCAGCAGCAGCAGCAGCAGGCAGGGCGGGCGGGAGCGGGCCTGTGGGATCAGGGCAGCCTGCACACCTGATGCTGGCTATGTTGTTCTTTTCTTTAAAAACTTTTTAAATTGCTTTTAGAGAGGAAGGGAGAGAGAGAGAGAGAGAGAAAACATCAATGATGAGAGAGAATCATGGATCGGCTGCCTCCTGCACGCCCTACACTGGGGATCGAGCCCACAACCCGGGCATGTGCCCTGACCGGGAATCAAACCTGGGACCCTTCAGTTCGCAGGCTGACGCTCTATCCACTGAGCCGCACAGGCTGGGCCTGAGTTGTCTTGTTAGCATTACCTCATACCCTTACTTAGGATTTACCTTGTAGGAGGTGACAGCTGGCAATTTAACCTGCTGTTGCCGCCCGTGTATTTAACACCCTCTATGTGCAAAGCCTGCGCCAAACACGCTGCAGCGAAACAGTGCTGGACCGCCTCCCTGGCGGTCCCCCACCCCCACCCCCGCCCTCCCTGCAGGGCTGGACCGAGGGTGAGGCCCCATGTCTCTGTTCCTGCGCCTCGGGCCTCCGAGGGCAGCCGGGTGGTCTCACCCCGGTCAGTCGCTGGGGAGGAGGCAGGTACAGTTTCTTCTGGCTTCTTTACATGAAGCCTGGACATAAGAACTTTCCTTTGATGTGAAGATACCTTTTCTGATGTGGAAAGTTCTGTCCACCGTCCCCGCTCGGAGGATCGGGTGAAAGATCAGGGTGAAGCTGCCACCAGGCACGGCCCGCCCCGGAGGGACCAGGCCCCGGGCCAGGGCAGGCTGGGCCAGCCAGCCGGTGGCTGTGTTGGTGACTCCTCCTGTCTGTCCCTGTCTGTTGGTCTGTCTGCTGACGACCAGCTGAGAGCTGGGGGAGGGGTCTCCTATTAGGACCAGAGGAGGGACTGGTGCCAAAGCCTCCCCAGTCACAACAGCCCCCCAAAGGATAGTCATGGGCAGGGGCCACGGGCGCGGCCTGAGCTGGCACCTTGGAGCCCGGCCGAGGGGAGCTGCTGCGAGCAGTCTACCTGCCCCCGGGGCTCAGCCTGTGTGTCCCGCAGCGGCGCCAGGGCCAAGCCTGTGTTTAGGCGGCTCTGCCCGGTCCTTCCACGCCCCTGGGACTTGTGCAGTGGCCGGCTTGGCATGACTTCGGGTTTCTGCCCCCAGAGGACTGACACAGAGGAAAACACGTCACGCAAAGAGCTTGCTCGGAAAAGTGTAAGAGCACCCTCCCCGCCTCTCCCCTCCCCGCCGCTGTAGGCGCCGCCCTCCCGCGGCCTCTGAGGCCAGAGGGCCTGCTGCCCACCCAGCAGCTGCGGGTTCGGGTTCCAGGCCAGTGGCTGCTGCTTCTTTTTTTAAATAACAGTATTATTCATTTTTTTTAAATCTATGTTTATTGATTTGAGAGAGGGAGAGGAGAAATAGAAACATCAAAGGTGAGAGAGAATCATGGATCACCGCCTCCTGCACGCCCCCTACTGGGGATCGAGCCCACAATCCGGGCATGTGCCCTGATGGGGAAACAACCATGACCTCCTGGTTCCTAGGTCAACGCTCAACCACTGAGCCACACCGGCCAGTGGCTTCTTACCACCTGGAGAAAGGAGATGGGGAGAGAGGGAGGGAAGGAAGAGGAAGCGGGGAGAGAGACTGGGTCATCCGACCTGTTAATCCTAACTGTCCTGGAGAGCCACCTGCTAATCCACGGGCCCTGCCAGGCCTGGGACTCCACTCGCCACCTCCCAGCAACGCAGGCCCAGCGGCGCTCTCACCAGCTGTGTCTGCAGAGGGGACGGGTCGGGTCGGTGACCCCTCCTGGAGCACAAGATGGTGGTGGCAGGGCTCCTGCCCCTGGGATGGTCCCAGGATCCCACGCTGGAGTCAGGGGCGCAGGACTGAGCACAGCCCACCTGTGGCCGTGAGCCCAGAGCCCCCTGTGCTGTGGAATCGCTCAGGGTCTGGGTGGCAGAGCTGCCTTCACAGCGACCTCCCCCTAGGGTTCTGAGCCCCCACCAGGAAGGTCTGGCTGTGTTGGCAGGACGGGCGCCACATGCGAACACTGGGCGGACTGGCTGGACAGCAGCCCTGGCACAGGCCACCTGGAACAGGACGCCTGGCCGCTGAGCTGGACGGAGGAGAGGGGCCCAGGCCCTGGGTGCAGGGACAGGCTGGCCGCCCGGTGTCGCCAGAGAGCTCACCCCGTCACGCTGCCCTGCACACACTCGCTCTGGTCAGAGGCAGGAGCAGCCCAGGGGTGTCAGGGCCTGGATGCGGCTGCTGGCACCGCAGGGCAGGGCAGGCACAGGGCCTCCTGCCGGGAGTGAGGTGGAAATGACCGCAGACTCCCCACTCGCCGTGACCGGGAGAACCATGTTCACAGCAAGTCCCGTGTCACGTCTGCGGCTGTGACGCCGGCACCTGGAGGCCCCACCAGCCTGAGCCTGGAGCAGGGACTGGGGGTCGGAATGTGCATTTCCCACTCGGAGCAAGTGGAGGCGGAGCCTTGGGTGGACCCTGTGGGCTCCACATGCTGTCCTGGACCTGCATTCCTCCTCCTAGGAGTGGGGGGGCCCTTTGCCACGCTCTGGTCAGGGTCAGGGATGCCCAGTTGAACCCAGGCCGGCACTGCAGGCCTGAGGTCCCCCTGATCCCAGCTCAGCGGTGCCCTCAGCCCAAGGCAGCGGACGGCTTCCCCGTCTCTGTGCGAACTGTAAGCTGAGCTCCTGGAAGCCAGTGGCATTAGCAGCTGGGCACTGGCTGTGGCTGGCGCTGTCATTCGGCCCCTTCTGAGGCCCACACTCCTCCTCACCGACCTGCAGCGGCTGCAGACGCACCACGTGTCCTGTCCTGACCCAGACAAGATGCCCAGGGAAGTAGCGCTGGCCACACCCCACCCTCCACCCGGAGACCGCGGACATGAGGCTGTGCACTGGGAGACGGACGCGAGGACAGGGACGCTGTGTGCTACGCCTGCATGAGCTCCGAGAGGCGTCCATGCCCCCCCAGCCCACCTTCTCTCCAGTCAGGATCCAACCCCCGTCCCGTGGTCGCGAGCAGAGGCAGGCAGTAAAATTTCAACTTTATTTGGCCAATGTATTCAACTCCAATGTTGTGGTAGAAACGCCTGGAAGAACGGGACAGCTGATGGGCTCCGGCTTCCGCGCTGTCCCCATGGGAACGGAAGCCAGGCTCTGGGAGGTGCGGGCCAGGCCACGCTGTCAGACCAGCTGGGTGCTGCTCGGGGAGGGGGGTGTCTGTGCTGGCCCAGGGTGCCCACTGCCCTCTGTCTTGGGGAGCCCCTGCGAGAGACCTGACGTCTCCGTTGACCAGGCAGCGTGGGAACCTCACAGTCCCGGCAACACTGCCAGGTGAGTGACCGTCAGCCTGGCCCGCCGCCCCCACAGGGGACGCCTGTCTCCAGGGCGGCACCGAACCCGATGTCCCAAAATGCCTAAAAATCTCACAGACGATGCTAGTGATCGCATAGCAACCTAACAGGCAGCTGACATCGGCAGCGTGAGATTCCAAAACATTTTAGCGAGCGCTCAGGTCAGAACCGTGTACGAAAAAGGACGTCACAGATTAAAAAGGCCCCGCAGAGGGCCGGCCTGGAGACAAGCCCTTTCCCAGACGAAGCAGAAGACGGGCTTCAATGTACACGAGTGTCAGCGTGAAGTGTGGCTTCAGAAGTTCCCTGCATTTCCGATGGGTGCTCGGTCCTCCCGGGAGGGTGCGCAGCCCGGAGGCTGGCTGCTGGGGAGCAGCCTGAGGGGCGTCGGGGTGCCGGGCTGCTCCCACCTCACAGCTCGTCCTTCACAGCTTTCTGGTCATCGTCCTCCTCCAGGTCCGGCTCCTCTGCCTCCTCCAGATCTTCCAGATCCTGGGCGAGGGGGGAGGGAAGCCCGGAAGATCAAGGTTCAAGCAGGGCCGGCCACCTGCCCTCTGGGGAGCCGGGTCCCAGCCCCAGACGACCCAGCACGGCCGCTGGGCGCAGTGCCCACCCTCCAGCCTCAGGGTTTGCGGGGCAGTCAGCCCACGACCGCAGCAGCAGGAGGGGCTCGCCTGCCCCTTTCCCTGGCCTGACCACACCCCCTTGCCCCGCCAGTCAGCAGCCTCCAGCCCGCCACACCCTCTTGGCCTGGGACCAACTCTGGCGTCCCCTCTGCACGCTGAGCACGGCGGACAGGGCCCTTGGCCAACGACTGGGGAAGCCCTTTGGAGTCCCCATCAGCAGGGACCACGCGGGACAAGCGGGCAGACTTCACAGGCAAGCCCGGCATCAGCGAATCCACACTGCCGCCCGTGCCAGTGCTGGCCGCGAGGGAAGCCCGTGGGAGGCGGGGTTTGCCCGCAGCCGGCCAGCGCGGCCCTCACACACACGCCTCCAGCACCAACCAGGAAGCACGTGTCCGGCGGACCGCAGGCCGTGGCCCCAGAGCCCCGCAGGCCACCACTTACGTCATCGTCCCCTGCCCCGTCCTGGCCGCCGCTCTCCAAGAACTTCTTAAAACCGTCCAGCGTCCGCTCCCCGTTGTAATCAATGACCTGTAATGGGGGTGGGGGTGCGGGGTGAGAAGCAGCCCCGGGTGGGCGGGGTCCCCCCGCAGCGGCCGAGCTTTCCCAGGGCCCCCGCCGCCCGCCTGCCCAGCGCACCGTCCGGTCCGCACTGGCGGGGAAGAACTTGAGCGTCGGGAAGCTGTGCACTTTGACCGCCTCCACCTCGTTGGCCGTCGAGTCCATCTTGGCGATGACGATGTTCTCATGGTCCTTGTACGTCTCCCCCAGCTTGTCCCAGATGGGAGCCAGCTGCTTGCAGTGCCCACACCACGGGGCGTCTGGAAGCAAGCAGCGCTGAGTCCCGCTGGGCCGGAGCCATGCCCTGCCCCCTCGCCCCCAGCCCCGGGGACCCACAAGCCCAGGAGGCTTCACTCACAGAACTCCACAAACACGTTCTTTTTCTCGTCGAAAGCCACCTCCTCGAAGTTCTTCCCCACCAGCACCTTCACCGGCTGCTTGTCCCAGTCCTCGGGCAGCTCCTGGCTCATCAGGTGAGGCTGGAGGGCGGGCGGGCGGGCAGGTCAGGGTCTCCGCGCCCAAGGCCCCCACCCGACCCCAGCGGGCCACGCCAGGAGGGCTGCTCCCCACGCAGGGGGGACAAGAACGGCCACTCTCACATCATCCGGGGGCCTGCCCTCAGGACCCCAGGCTCACGGTTCAGACCGGGGAAGACACAGCCGCACCAGAAGCGCGAGGACGCCAGCCGCACAGGGCCCACCTTGATCTTGCCCTCCAGGAAGCGGTGGCAGAAATCGGTGATCTTCTCCGCCGTCAGCTCGTCCGACTCGGGCTTGTACTTGGTCATCTCCTCCTCCAGCGTGATGAGGCGCACGGCCGGGCACTCCTCCTTCTTGAGGCCGAAGAACTCGAGGATGCGCTGGTTGTCGGCGTGGTCGCTGTCGATGAATATGAACAGGATCTTGGGGGAGAAAAGGCACAGTGAGCGAGGCAGGGACGGGGTGCGGCTTCACTCCCCGGGCCGACCCCCACCAGGCCGGCGAGGCGCACCTTGCCCTTGAAGCCCTGGGCGGCTTTCTTGAAGTTGCTCAGTTTGCCCTCGTAGTCGGCCACGCTCTTGGGCAGGAACAGCAGGATGTGCGTCTTGATCTCGCCCCCGAAGATCTTTGGGGCCGTCTGTCACACACACAGTTACAGGGCTCAGCCCCGAGCTCAGCGACGGCACCGGGGGACTCCTCATGGGGTCCCGGGGCGCCCCCACCCGCGCAGCTGCCCCGGCGGGAGCCGCACCTGCTCGGTGAACTCGATGACCAGGGGCAGCTGGTTGTGCTTGATGAAGTCCAGCAGCTTCTCCTTGGTGACCTCCCCCTCGAAGTCGTTCCGGCCTTCGTCGAACTGTGGACAGAGGAGGCCTGAGCACCGAGGGCTCCACCCATACCCGCATCCCAGGCCGGCAGGGACCAGCTGCCCAGACTCGCCCGTGGGCTCCCAGGAAGCCAGCACAGCCTGGAGCCTTGCTCATCCCAAGTTAAGGCAGCCCCTCAGCCTGCGGCCACACCCGAGGGTGACTTCCTCATCACAGTCAGGTGCCTGCTGTTTGGGGGGGGGGGGGGGGGGGGCAGGACCTGTGACACCACAGCCCCTGAAGGCAAACCAGCCCCACTCAGGCAGGTGTGAAAGGGACGCAAACCTAAGACATCACTCCCTCCACTAAAATGCTGCGAAAATTAACGTTCAGGCAAGCCCGGGCGCCACCCGACTCGGTGTCCTGTGCCCGTCCGGCTAGCAGGTGTGTGTGTGTGGGGGCCCATCACCGCCCTGAGCCTCACGGGACTTGGGAGGAGCTGCAGGCCTCTCCGCTGCTCCTGTCGCTCTTCCTCCAAGTGCCTCAGAAAAGCAGACGGCACTCCCACCCCCAAGGCCCAGCCCTGCTCTCCCTCCCCCAAAACCGCACACGTGGAGGACAAACGGGGCAGGAAGCCAGGCCAGGACTCTGCACGGAGGAGCAGCTCGGGCCCATCAGGCACACAGCAGGCCAGTCCTCGCCCGGGCAGTGCGAGGCCCAATGAGAGGCAAACAGGCCCCCCGGCCGCTCCGGGCACTGAGCACTGTCTGCCCACCGCCATGCGGGGCGGCCACCACCAGGGGCCACCGGACGCAACCTTGAGCCGCAATCTTTCTGGTAACGTGGCCACATCACACTCGTTCACCATCGACTTCAGTAACAGCCCTCGTTTGGTTGGGGCCGGCTGCAGGAGGCCGCACCCCGAAAAGGCCAGACACCACAGGTGGTGGAGAGGCGGCCCTACCAGCTCCAGTGCCCCAGCTCCCACAAGTAAAAAGACAGACGGAGCAAACGCTCCGGACGCTCAGCTCAGACCCTCGGGCCGGGCTGTGACAGTGACCCGCCCGGACGCACGCTGAGTGTCACTGGTGCCACTGCGTCCCCGCCATCCCGGCCAGTCCTGCTGGCTCAGCCAGGTGGTCCCGGGGGGACAGGAGGACCTGGGGTGAGCTAAAGGCCAAGACAGCGGGGCCGAGGGGCTGGGAGAGACCTGTGGGGCCCGGGCCTCACCTGGCCGCAGCCAAGACCCTCCCGACCCATCAGCCTAGGCCACGGCTCAGCCAGGCTGCCTGACACAACCGTGCCGAGAGCAGACCCTGCGGCCACCGCCCTCGCTGGCACCGGACCCCAGGGTGCGGCTGTGCCCAGCCACGTGGACACCAACATCAGCTGGCACCAACTCTTGCAGAACAAAAACAGCAGCTCTAACCTTCAAGGACACAGAATTGCCCAAACCTAGGACCCGGTGTGAGAATGATGCCCTGAGGTCAAGAGGGATGGCGAAGAGCCCTCGCTGGTGTAGCGCAGTGGGTAGGGCGCCGGCCTGCGGACCAATGCGTCCTGGGTTTGATTCTGGTCAAGCGCACGTACCTCAGTTGCAGGCTCCTCCCCAGCCCAGTCCCTGGTCAGGGCTCGTGCAAGAGGCAACCAATCGATGTGCTTCTCTCACATCGATGTTTCTCTCTGTCTTTCCCGCTCTCTTCCACTCTCTCTCTCTAAGATCAATGGGAAAATACCCTTGAGTGAGAATTAAAAAAAAAAAAAAGGGATGGAAAAGTGTAACTGGGGCTCGTCTCCCAGCCTCACAGCAAATCTCAACCTAAACCAGTGATGGCGAACCTCTGACACCTCTGACAGGCGAACTCATTTTCTGGGTTGACTTTTCTTTGTTAAATGGCATTTAAATATATAAAATAAATATCAAAAATATAAGTCTTTGTTTTACTATGGTTGCAAATATCAAAAAATTTCTATATGTGACACGGCACCAGAGTTAAGTTAGGGTTTTTCGAAATGCTGACACGCTGAGCTCAAAAGGTTCGCCGTCACTGACCTAAACTCTAGGACAGATGCAGGGCTCTCACGTTAACACCTACTCAGCCTCACCCAACACTTGAGTTTTCCTAATCAGATGCTAATCACATCCTGGCAGGTTTGCAATGACAACGACCAACCTACTCCCTTCAGGAGACACTGCGGGTCTCCCAGGGAGACAGAGCTGTAAGGACCCGAGTTCTGCCCAGGAAGGGCCCACAGAAACCCCCAAAGCCTCGCCCGCGTCTTCTCTGACAAACTGGACAGCAGTCCTGCCTCTGCCCTGATACGCGGCCTGCTCTCCGGCTCGTCATAGCCCCCCCCCCCATGCGCTCTCCGCCCCCCAATCCAGGCCCAGTCCTGTTCCAGGAGCCCGCCTTGCCACGTGGGTAACATGCAGACACGGATCCCGCTGAGTCCCAGCAGCAGTGGGCAGTGGCCGTGTTGCCACGTGGGTAACATGCAGACACGGATCCCGCTGAGTCCCAGCAGCAGTGGGCAGTGGCCGTGACACCAGCAGCCCCTTTACCAACCAGAGGACAGCAGGACGAGGGCCACGGGAGCCGTGGGAACAGCTATGCCCACAGGTTGGGAACACGCTCCCCAAAAGCTAATACCAGGGGTCCCCGTCTAAGGAAGAGGTTTTAGAAGCGGAAACAATGTTGCACCAGGGAAAGTGCAATCAACTCAGCTACTCAGGGTGGTTACAGCCCAGCCTGTTACTAGGTCCCCACAGTAACAGAGCTCACACTGCACGCAGCTCCGCCTCCTGACAGCAGGGCTGTCACAGCGGCCCAACACCGGGCTGAAGGCCAGGCCAGCGGCTCCGGGCAAGGTTCTCGGGGAGCAGCACCTGAGGCACCCCCAGCGCAGCACCTCACCACCAGGCAGAGCTGCGCAGGCCACTCACCTTCTTAAAGAGGACGACCCCGTCCTTGTCCAGCTTGTATTTGGAAAACACATCACTGTTGGACGTGATCCCGAAGGGAATGTCGTCGACGGCCTCTGCTGCCAGCAGGAACTGCTTGGCAAAGTCCGACTCCACGTCCTGGAGACAAGAACCAGAGGTGGCCCCATGCCCCACACCACGGACGCCCGTCCGGGTCAGCAGCGGGACAGGCCGCAGTGCCCAGGCCCCGGGGCCCCCTCCAGCGACAGGGGCTGAGGTGAACCCCAGTCTCCACCTTGAAGAAGCCGATGACGGCCACCTCGCTGGACTCTACCAGGGCCTCCGCGGCAGCTCCGTCAGGCAGCGTGGTGGCCGCAGGGCCCGTGCGCTTCTTCAGCCAGTTCACAATGTCGTCAGCTTCTCTGCCGGCTGCACCAATAAAACACACACACATGCAGGGTCCACTGAGGCGGGGCCACCGCCAGCCGCGCTCTCCGCCAGAGCCCGAGCGAGACAGCCGCTCGCCCAGAAAGGCCTCGCGCCGCACACCGGGGCTCAGGGCGGCCGAGCACGTGGGAGGCCGGGGTGGCTACCTCCCTTTGTGTTTTCTAAATTTTTCTTGACGTTTGCATTCATTAGACACACTCTCCCCTCAGCGGCCTCACACCAGGCTTTGTCTTAATTAGAGAAGTACTAGGATTTTTCTTAAAGTCACACGATGCCCGTTTTCCCTGTAAAAACGGGCTGAACCCCACCCTGGCCCCCTGACCCAGGCTGGCCGGGCGTCCTGGCCCCTCACAGCCCCTGGGCCAGCAGGACGGCTGTCACCTGGGGGCCACAGAGCAGAGAACGAAAAGGAAGATGCCTGGTCCTAAGTCCCTCACAGGCTCTGACCACCTGGCCCAACGTGGAATCTCACATTTAAAAGGATTCTGCCCGGGGCAGGGTGGAGGTCAGTGAGGAAAACATTGCGACATCTGTGATACTTTCAACAATACGGATACGTTAAAAAAGGTTCTGCCTGCAAGTGGTAGCAAAGCGGAGTCCTAGTCACAGGAGGGAAGGGAGCAGCCTCACCCACAAACCCCAGGGTTAGGAAGGAGCAGGGTAACTGGACCAGGCACTTCCTGCTCCAGAAGTGAACACGGGACTAAGCAAGCAGCAGCCCGGAGCTGCGAGTGTCAGAATTCACCAGACGGGCTGGGCTGCTGGAGAGAATGCGCTGAGCCACGGAACCGGTTCTCTAGGCGAGAGCCTCCCTTCACCACAGGTGCTGCCTGGGCTAGAGGCCCAGCCCGTCCACGCAGCCCGAGCCAGCAAGCAGGCTGAGGCGGACGGAGCTGGGCATGGATTTGCGTTCTGCCCTGACAGCTGTGCCTCAGCCGTCCCAGCGAAGCCCCTCAGCGCTCAGCACAGGCACAGTGGACGCCAACGCTGCCCTGCCTGCTCCAGCTCCCTCTTCCTTGCCGTCCAACCCCGAGAACGCCCCCTCCACTTGGGAGGATCTTCAAGGACGAGAGCGTTCCTGAACTAGAACCAGACCGAGAGCTAGGTCCAAGGCCAGGTTCCCTCCAGGTTTCTGAACATGCCCCCCTCTCCCCGCCTCAGCTATCTCCCAGGACAGCAGGCAAATCCCAGGGCGGTGAGGGCAGCGCGGCCGGCCCACCTGTGTACTCTCTGGGGGCAGCCGTGTCTCCATTCTTGAAGAACTTGATGGTGGGGTAGCCGCGGACGCCATACTGCTGGGCCAGGTCTGACTCCTCCGTGGCATCGACCTTTGCCAGTCTGATCTCAGAGCCTTCGGCCTTCAGTTTCCCGGCCGCTTTGGCATACTCGGGGGCCAGAGCCTTGCAGTGGCCACACCAGGGGGCATCTGGAAGGAAAGCCAGAGGCTGAAAAGCAGGGACCGGGCTCCCTGCTCCCCCCTCCTGGGCACTCCCCTCCCCGCATATCTTATCAGCTCACCACGATAACCCTCTGAACGTACAAGGCTGGGCTGATAGCGTGGTCCTCTTGGGCAATATGGGGACAGAGGCCACAAGTGACAAGCCACCGCCCCCCCCCCCTCTGCTTTGTCACCGTTGGGCACAGGAAGACCAACTGTTTCAACGATCAGTGACTTCCTACCACCTGCAGGTGGGCAGCGGGGCCGGCCTGCCCCTGGAGCTTCCCTCTGGGAAGGCGGAGAAGCTCAGAAGCCAGGGCCGCCCGCATTCGGACCTAGTCACTCGTAGGTGATGACACACATCTGGCACAGCTGCCGAGCCTCAGATCCACAACCGGGTCTGTATGCAGCGGTGGGAACCAGCTGTGCCTGGGCCCAGGTGAGCAGCTGTGCGGGGCCTAAGGTCTCCAGCCCAGACAGTCTGGGCGTGAACACGTCTGAACACCAGGTTTGGGTCCCGGTGAGAGCTGTCACCCGCTGGAGGGGGTGTGGGCAGGGCCGGGGCTGGAATCCCTGGGCATTTTCTAGAATTCTGGGGAGCAGCTATGTGTGTGTGGGGGGGGGCTGGACCCTGGTGAGTTGCTTTGTATTTGGGGCACCTCCCACGGCCCACCCTGTTTTTCTTAAAATAAGAGAGGGATCCTGCCATGGAGATAGGTGTCAGATACGCAGGCCGTCCTGGCTCTCAGCCCGCGTCCAGCCGGGGCAGGAGCGAGTCCCCAGGGCACCGGCGCACAGGGACGTGGGCCGCGGGTCCGGGGCCGCTTCAGTCCAGGCTGAGCCTCCCGAGGGGCTGAGAGGCGGCGTCCACAACGCTAATAGCCCCGAGGACCCAACCCGCTGCGAGGCGGAGGGAGGCAGGCAGGGAGGGAGGTTGGGGACGGGTGCCCGGCCCTCTCTCCGCCTCCCCCCGCTGCGAGCCACCAGCTCCCGGTCCCCGTCCCCACCCCGCGGGGCGGCGGGCCCGGGAGGCACTCACAGAACTCCACCAGCAGGTACTTGTGGGCCGCCAGCGCCTCCTCGAAGTTGCCCTTGTTGAGCACCAGGACGTGGTCCTCCTCCTCGGGCGCGGCGCCCGCGCGGGCCAGCACGGCCAGGGTCAGGGCCAGGCGGAGCAGAGCGCGGCGCAGCATGTCGGCAGCAGGGACAGCGCTTCGGTTGGCGCCGCCGGACAGCGAGGCCACGAGAGCGCGCGCCGCCCGCCTCGTCCTTATAAACCCGGTCGCCGCGCGCGTGCCCGCCCGCGCCCATCCTCTATTGGCCGACGGACTCCGGGGCCCGCCCCCGCCGCGCGCGGATTGGACGCCGACACCACCTCCGGCCCCGGATTCGGAAGAGCCCCAGAGGCTCCTTCGCCGTCGCCCGGGATTGGCCGAGGAGCTCGCGCTCGCACTCTGCCCCGGCCTCTCATTGGCTCCCGGCGGAGAACTTTCTCCCCCTCGACTCGTGACTGGTGGCTTTCCCCACCACTTTCCCCGGTTCTGGAAAGGCTGCCACCTGCGGAGGCCCGGGATCTGCGGCTTCTGATTGGCCAGGAGATGCGCGCACCCTGCGCGATCCTCCGTCGAACGTGGCAGTGGGTGGAGTCCCCCGCCCGCCGAGGGGCGGAGCTGCGCCGGGGCCTTCGAAATCCCTCGTGTTGCTTTCTTACTGGATCGCGTGTCCGTAACTGGCCCCGCCCCGCGGCTCGACGGGACGGAAGCGGGGTGACGCAACTTCCGGCGCGCGTGCGCCTCGTGCGGCACCTACTCGGGGAGTCTGGGCTCGGCGGCGAGTGGCACGGGGGTGGGCTGCCGGATCTGGTCCCGGGAGCCGAGCGCCTCAGGCACCAGCGCGGAGCCTGCGCGGAGCGGACGGAGGAAGGGGAGGCCGGGCGGGTGCACCTAAAGGTGCAGAAACGAGGAAACGGGCGCAGGGCCCCGCGCAGATGGTGCGCCAGCGCTGGAGCCGGCCGCGGGTGCCAGGCCCCCCGGAGCTGCCCCACGCATCTCGGACGCTGCGGAGCAGCCGCAAAACCAGGCCCCACGCAGCTCCCCTCAGACCCGCGGGTCCAACAGGTGGGCGCCGCTGCCCCGAGCTGCCCGCCTGCGACGGCCCGAGTGTAGCGCACACCAGACCCGAGACTGATGCGGGAACGGGCGCACGCTATCCCCTTCGTACTGTTTATACGGACGTGCTGGGGTGTTTTGGGCCAAACACAAACGTTTAAGTTGACTTTTATTGGTGCTGAATGTGGCTCCTAGGAAACCCAAAATAGCCCAAGACTGGGGGTAGCGGGATCGCCGCCCCACCCCCCATCTCCCTTCCCCACTCCCTTCCCCTTCTCCCGGAAGCGTTCCCCTTTATTTGTAGTCACTTCCTTGTTTGTGAACCGCCGCCACCACTGGGTTTTAAGACTCATCATCAATTTAATAAGTTGGCAAGGAAAGGGGAAACACACCCACATTCAATGGACACGTCGACTAACCTCCTGATCTCAGAAATGGGGAAGCCAAGGGAGACTCGTGCTTCTCGCGAGTTTGCATTTGTTAATGCGTTGCCCCCCCCTCCCCCCGCTGGCATGTTTTCTCATCTAGTGGGACTCCCTCCCCTAGAAGGAGAGCAGTTCCTGAAGGTCAGCGCCGGTCCTCTCCGCACCTCCCCCGCTTCCAGTGGAGCAAGGGTCAGGCGAGGTGGCTGTGCCGCTGGGATCCCGTCCGCTTCACAGGGTGACTTACAGGAGCTGGAACTTCCTGCAGAGAGCACGTGCCTCCCTGGCGCCGTCCCCACCCCAGTCCAGTGCTCTCTGCTCTCTGGGCCCAGGTGGGGACCGCGCCCTAACTCCCAGGTTTCCTGTGATTGCTGTGACCCGGTTTTACAGACCGCATTTGGGGGCCTGAGACGAGGGACCTTTGTACCACATGTAGACTCAAGCCCCAGTATTTAAGCATCTACATACTTGGCACGTTGGAGCTTAGATGCTTAAATACCGGGGCTTGAGTCCTTTCAGCTGATGGGGACGGAGTGAAGGCATTTGCGACACCACCTTCTGTGATGGCGTGAGGTAGTGTCGCCCAGAGCATCTCGAGAAGCATTTCCAGAGGAGACATTGCGACCAAGGGGGAGCCGACCAGAGGAGGATCAGGCCACTGGCTACGGTCGAACCCACTCGAGTCGAGTCAGCCTCCATGGCTGGAGCTGAGGAGCCCGCCTTGGTGCGGGTGGTGTCAGGGCCACCGCTCTGTAGCCCAGGTGGCCACAGTCGAGTCCCGATCCTGGGGGAACAGCCTGACTCGGGCTCTGGCGTGGATGGGTCACGGTGGTTTTGTGTTTGCTTGCTTAATGTATTTGTACTTATTTCAGAGATGAAGGGAGAGGGAGAAATAGAAACATCAACCTCAATGGTGAGAGAGAATCACTGATGGGCTGCCTCCTGCACGCCCCACACTGGGGATCGAGCCCGCACCCCGGCCTGTGCCCTGACTGGGAATCGAACCGTGACCTTCTGGTTCATAGGTGGACGCTCAACCACTGAGCCACGCCAGCCAGGCTGGGTCAGGGTGTTTTGACGCCTTCTCCTCAAGGCATCTCTACCTATCTCTAATTGCCCGCTACTGACCGGGTGGGAGCAGCGAAGTGGGGGGAGGCCTGTGGTCCCCTGTCTCGGGTCGGTCAGGAGCTGGGTGAAGGAGCTGCTGCGAGGCTGCCTCCAGCCCCCACACAGCCGGGTTCACTGAACGCCTCTGCCGGCCTCGCCCTAGGGGAAGGCTGGTGTCCCCCTTGTGCCCTGGCCTGGAGCTGGAGGTGCCCTTGGAGGTCACGGCCGCCTGCCCTGTGGCTGTGGCATCTCTCGACCGGCACAGCTGCTCAGAACATCCTCCAGAGGAAGTGCCCCTCAAATATGGTTGGACTCTGGAGTGGTTCAATGTGTGACAAAGGCTGCTCTCCACAACAGTCTTCAGAATAACATCCCCCTTCCCACCTGCAGCCAGGCTGGGGGTGCCGAGGGGTGAGGGGTGAACAGCAGGCTGGCGGACACTCAGGAGGGGCTCCCCCGGCGCGGAAGGACATCTCCTGGCCGCAGGGTCTCTGCTGAGCAGCAGAGGGGACGCAGGGCTGTGCCACGGCGAGCGGCACAGGTGGGAGCGGAGCCGGGAAGCAGGTGCCGTGGTCAGCGTGGCCTGGTGGACTGACGGCCGCGACGGCAGGGTGGACAGTGCTGGGCCTGGAGGAGGTTCTTGTCACAGTGACTGGTGACTAAGGGGTCACATGCAGGGTCCTGCTCTGGTGACTGTGGTCACTGACCTTGGGGCAGGAGGGCACCCCCTAGTGGAAGGAGGGTCCACCTGGGGTGGGCGAGGAGGCAGAGCTTGGAGGGTGGCTGGGGGATGAGGTGGATGGGGGAGGGGGACCAGAGGCTGGCTGGGGCGGCGAGGCCGGGCCCAGGAGCACCAGGTTGGACAGGGGTTCAGGGTGCACCCAGAAGGATCAGGTTAGACTTGGGACCCGAGAGACACGTCATGCAGGTTCTGTAGGTGCCACTTCGTGTGACCCTTCGCCAGGGGAGGAGCCAGAACAAAGTCCTGGCTGCTGGCGGTGCGCCTGGACAACTTGGCACTCGGGGTCCGAGGTCACATGTGCAACTGGGAAAATCCAAGCACGAAAATAGGCCTCTGGGCTGGAGGAAGCCTCGCTAGGCCCGCGCCCAGGAGCAGCTGCCGCCTGACGGCCGCACCTGGTGTCACCGACGCCCCGCCCGCCTCTCCAGAGCAGCCTCCTGGTTCCCCGGTGCCTGCGTCTGACCTTCCAGGGAAAGGCCTGAGCTGTACCATCTCCCTGCCTCCCCCACCCAAGCTGTCCCCCTGGGCTGGGGGCGGACACGGAGGGTCGTTGCCCCCATGGACCTGAGAGCCGGGGGGCACGCTGCTTCCTGGACTGCTCTGGGGCTGTGTCTGAGCCGGGCAATGCGGGCAGCGCCCTTTGGTCACCCAGCACCGGGCCCAGCCCCAGGATCCCACAGGGGTCCTGGTGGGGAGGGGAGGTGGCCAGCCCTCGGGAGCCGTCCTGGCAAGGACCTGTGGTCACTGACCTGTGGGGCAGGAGGGCATTTCCTGGCCACCCCAGCTGGCAGGGCTCCTGCCGATAAGCACTGGGAAGTGGCAGGCGGGGAGGGCACGGCCAGGAGACAGCAGCCCTGCCCCTGCCTGGGACACACAACCACTTAAAAATTATTGACTTCAGAGAGGAAGGGAGGGGAAGATGGAAACATCAATGAGAATCATTGATCAGCTGCCTCCTGCACGCCCCCTACTGGGGATTGAGCCTGCAACCTGGGCCTGTGCCCTGACCTGGAATTGAACCGTGACCTCCTGGGTCATAGGTCCATGCTCAACCACTGAGCCACACCAGCCGGGCCATAACCACTTTAACAGGCTCAGAGAGGGCAGGTTTCAAAACCCAAGTCAGTCCAGCAAAAGGGGTCTGGCACTGACCCCATCTGGAGCTTAGGTCACCAACCTGCCCTTTCCCCCCCCAGGGCTGGGCGGGGGGACAGTTACTGGTGGCCCTGAGGGCTCCCCTGGGACAGTCCGCAGCCGGGGACAGTCTCCACCCTCCCAATCCACCTCTGGGCCCCTGGCCCTGCCTTCCTGTCTACCCTGGCAGCCCGGCCTCAGGCCGCCCACGGCCCCTGGGCCCAGCCACCCCTGGTTCCCATATTGCCTCTGGGGAGCTGTCTCCCAGGAAGTTCCTTCCTCTTCTCTGGGGTTGGGGCGTTTCCTGAGGCCAGGAGGGGGGCCAGGGGCTCAAGGACAGGCCAACTGAACCACAACCTGGCTGCCCCACCCAGAGCCTCGGTGCTTTTGGGAGTTTCCAGGTCTGAACCGCCCACAGGGCACCTCTGCCAGAAGGGCGAGGCAGGCTGTCAGCCCTTCAACCAGGGCAGGGCAGTGGCCACCACACCTGGCTCTTGGGGACCGCAGAGGAATGGCCCCGCCCTCCTCCCGCCCTCCTTCCCGCCCAGAGCCAAGCAGCAGACACCAGGTGGAGTTTATTTCCCGGTCAGAAGAGAAGCGGGGACAGGCTCCTGTGCGTTCCAGCCGGGCCTGACCTGGGGGCGCCTGACCTGGGGGCGGGGGAGGGCGGGGGGAGCACAGGGGACAGCTCCGACTGTGCACGCTTGGTCCCACAGTGGTCCTGGCTGCGTCCGGGAGGCCTGGGGATGATGGCATGGAGCCTGGGGGCGGAGGCGGCAGGCCAGCGGGCCCAGAGGACGGCACGTACGGAGGCAATAAATACTGACAGGCCAGGCATGCCATCCAGGCGGCGGGCCCAGGTGGGACAAGTAAGGCCCGGCCGCTGGCTTTGTCCGAGGGCTCTCTGGGGCCGTGGACTCTGGTCTGGTGCTGCCCACTGGGCAGAAGGAAGAGGCGTGAGGACACCCGGCCTCTCAGATGGTGCTGGAAGCGACTTCAGTTTTGGCAATTTGGCTTTCTCCAGGCCCGGGAGCTGCCCTCAG
>NW_005872648.1:30458-32096 GCF_000147115.1 Myotis lucifugus | reverse complement strand
CCATGTAGTCAGTCTTGTCAACTGCGCCCGTTTGGGAGCGCGGTCAGGGCAGAGCGGGCGAAGGCACACACGGCCTCTCCTCGCTCCCTCCACAGCCCAGACCCCCAGGGGCTACCTGTGCTCTGCCCCTCCCCACAGCCCAGCCATGGCGGCCGCCTCCCCTCTGGGGCTGGTGCCCACCCTCACTCACTCTTGACGCCTTTCCGGTATGTGTGCTGGATGTACTTCATGCCAGACACGATCTCGCGGTTCACCTGCAGGGAGGGATCCAAGTGGGGCTCAGCCGGGCTCTCCAGCCCCAGCCCGGCCCGGTCCCTGCGGAGCCTCCGCCTTACCCGGAAAGAGATCTTTATCCGATATTCCACACCCTCCTTCAGCACAAAGGACTGCTTCTTGAAGCTCTCCAGGTCACCTGTTTGGGAGGACATTGCTCTAGGAGGCTCAGCTAGGGGCAGCCACTGCCCTCAGCCCCTCCCATCTGCGACTGCCCCGCCCACTCCCCCAGAGGGACCCAGGCCCCTCAAAGCCAAAGCCTTCAAAGACCACTTGGCCGCACTTCCTGTGTTCCCCACCAGAGGGCGCCAGGTCCCCAGAAAACATTGAAAGGAGGCACCCTGGGCCAGGAGCCCGAGGTCCCACCCACCTGTCAGGTCCAGCTCCAAGGGGCCTGGGGCCGTGCTGCACACCAGGGTCAGGCGGGTCACCACGACGTTGGGAACGTTGGGGTCTGCGGACACGGCCACGCGGCCCAGCAGGGCCTCCTTGTACTTGCGCAGGCTCTCGTCGTCCTTGTCCAGCTCCTGGATCTCCTGGATGCTCTTCTGGGCCGGGGGCTTGTAGTTGACGGAGTGCTCGTCCTCCTCGTTCTCGGCCGCAATCTGCGCCCAGCTGCTCCGCGGTGGGCTCCTGCTCGGCCATGCTCACCTCTAGCTGGATTCTCGGACACCTGTGGACGGGGCACTGCGGCAGCCTGCAGGCACTCACCACGCCCCCTTCTGCCCCTCGGCAGGCCCCGTAGCCAACAAGGGTGGGCTCTGCAGGCCAGGCCCCCACCTGTGCCCGAGGGGAAGGGGCAACTTCTGGAGCAGGAGGGCAGCTGCAGCCAGAGCTTGTCAAAGGGCCCAACACAGGCTCCCGAGGCCCAGAGGGGACACTCTGAGGGGGCCCCACCCCAGGTGGGCCACCCTGGACTAAACGGGACCGGCCGCCTGCTCCCCGCCCGCCGGGACCAGCAGCAAGAACTCCAGTTCCACGGCCAGGCCCCGGAGAGTCACCTCAAGTCCTGCTGCTCTTTCTAAGCTGCCCAGGCCCTCACCCCAAGGGACCCCTCCTGCTGGTTTGGGAGCTTCCCGGGACCAGGAATGCCCCTTGGGCCCCGTCCTAGCCCGGAGCAAGGCCGCTGTGCAAGACGCAGGCAACAGGGCCAGGTGAGCCCCACAGGTTGGTCTCTAAGGGGCAGAGGAGCCCCAGGTGTCTGCCCCGGCTCTCCCGTGGGCGGGGTTGCGACCTGGAGCTGGGACCGCGCTGCAGCAGGAGCAGTGCGTGAGGCTGGGGCCCCTCCGCCCTTCCCATCACCCGTGGGCATCGGGAAAGCCCTGAGCCCCGGGGCCCCGCCCGGGTGCCAGGGAAGGTAACCGA
>NW_005872648.1:18940-29774 GCF_000147115.1 Myotis lucifugus | reverse complement strand
CGCACGAAATGACGAACGTCCGCGCCCCGCCCGCGCGCGCTCTGGCTGGCCACTTCCGGGGTCACGCGACTTCCGCTCGCGCCGGGCGGGTCGGCAGAGGGCGCACGCGCGGGGCCGCGGGGGCTGCCGGGAGCGCGCGGCCGCCATCTTGCGGCGCCTGGCTCGTGAGGGCGCCCGGCGCGGGCGGCAGTGTCTCCCGCGAGGGCGGGTGCGGCCGGGGGCCTGAGCCCTTTGCTGCGGACATTTCCGGCCGCCGGCGCCCCCACGGCGCAGCCCGCGAACTCGGGGGACGGGGCAGTGTCGCGGCCCTTGGTGTCCCCCGCCCGGACGTCGTGGCCTTCCCGCCCGCGAGGTGCTGCTGGGAAGCCCGGAACCGGCGGGAGGAGCTGACCGTGCAGCCACGTGCTCCGCCGGGTCCAGCGAGCCCCGCGCGGCTCGCGACGGCCGGCCTCCCGCCTGTCGCCGTTGACCCCTCGGGAAGTGCACAGTGGACGGCCCCTGAGTTCGCGCCGACCACCCGCCGCGGCCGCCTGCTCGGGCCCCCGGAGCGGGGCCTCCGCGGGGTGCGGCGAAGTTTTCCTCAGGGGCTCAACGTTTGCCAACCGACCGGAAACGACCAGGCGACGCCCCGAGTGCCCCGAAGGAGAAGAGAGCTCAGGGCTCTGCTAGTGAACCGCGACCTTGGGCAGAATCAGCCGCAGGCTCAGCCTCTGCGTTGGTGCAGCCGGTCCGCCTGGCCCCGGGGGTGATGATGGCGGCACAGGCGGCCTGACTTGGGAATGAACCTTCTTCCCCAAGGGCTTCTACACGATGGACCCTGTCTCATTGCTGTGCAACTGGAAAGTTCAAACCTTTTTAAAAAATATATGTTTTTACTGATTTCAGAGAGGAAGGGGGAGAGAGAGAAACATCAGTGATGAGGATCATTGATTTGTCGCCTCCTGCACGCCCCCCGCTGGGGATTGAGCCCAAAACCTGGGCATGTGCCCCTGACTGGAATGGAACCCGGGACCCTTCAGTCCACAGGCTGACGCTCTAGCCGCTGAGCGGAACAGGCCAGCGTGAATATTGAAAACTTTCAAGTCCTGGCCCTGGCGGAGTCACCTCCCCATGCTGGTCGATCCCTGGTCAGGACATACGCAAGATGCCACCAGTGAATGCAGGAATAAGTGGAACAACAAATGTTTGCTTCTCTCTCTCGTGTTCTGTGGGCCCCGCGAACTCTGCGGGGCTCTCGGGAGTGGTGGGCAGATTGGCGTCCTGCAGCCACCTGAGGGCTGGCCATCAGCGTTCTGCCAGGTCTGTCTGCCCGAGGACGGCCCACAGGCTGCCCCTACCTCACACCAGCCACGAGTGGGGTACCCAGGCTACCCACATCTTTGCCAGCAGACTACACATTTGAGGATTCCCAAGACCTCCCCACGCCGGGTTAGAAAATTCCATGAAATAACTCACACAACTCAGTGAAGCTCTTTACTTGTGATCATTGGTCGATTATAAAGGTAACAACTTGCAAGAAACGCACAGGGCGCCCAGCTGGTGTGGCTCAGTGCACAAGGCCCCTTCCCCAGGTTGCAGGCTCATCCCCAGTAGGGGGCATGCAGGAGGCAGCCTGTTGATGCTTATTGTTGACTAGAGGCCCGGTGCACGACATTCATGCACTGGAGGGGGGGGTTTCCCTCAGCCTGGCCTGTCCCCCCTCACAGTCCGGGACTCCTCAGGGGATGTCCGCCTGCCAACTTAGGCCTGCTCCCGGCAGTAGGACATCTCCCAAGGGGTCCTTAGCGCTGCCGTGGAGGCAGGAGAGTCTCCCGCCACCGCCACTGTGCTCACCATCCATGAGCCCAGTTTCTGGCTGAGCAGCGCTTCCCCTGTGGTAGTGCACTGACCACCAGGGGGCAGCTCCTACTTGAGCATCTGCCCCTTGGTGGTCAGTGCATGTCATAGCGACAGGTTCCACTATTCAGTCAATTTGCATATTAGCCTTTTATTATATAGGACTAGAATCCTGGTGCATGAAAATTTGTGCACGGCGGGAGGGGGGGGTCCCTCAGCCTGGCCTACCCCCTCTCACAGTCCAGGAGCCCTCAGGGGATATCCTAAGCTGCAGTCTGGCCTCCCTCTGCGGGAGGTGACCGGGCTGATCAGGGGAAGGCAATGCCCCCATTACGCTGCCAGCCACCACGGCTTGCCTGAGCCTTAGCCCGGCCCTCGCAGCAGCAGCCACTGCAGCTTTGTCCAGAAGGACGTCCGGAAGACATCTAATTAGCATATTACCCTTTCATTAGTATAGATGTTTCTGTCTCTCCCTCTATCTTCCTCTCTGAAACCAATTTAAATATATATATAAATTTTTTAAAGAAATGCACAAGGCAAGGAAGGGAGGGTGTATTGGGGCTTCATGCCCTCTTTGGGCCCACTACCCTCCCAGCACCTCCTCGTGTGTTCACTGACCTGGAACCTCTTCAAACCCATGGTTTAGGGGCTTTTATGGAATCTTCATCAGAAGGCAAGGTTGACTAAATCATCAGTCCTTGGTGATTGACTGTGTCTAGCCTTGGCCCCTTCCCAGAGGTCAGGGTACCAGCAGCCATCCTGACACTATTCAGGAGCCCACCCAGAGTCATCGCATCACCGTAAACCCGAGTGTGAAAGGGATCTGTCCTGAATAAAGAGACACTCCTGCCAGGAGATTCCAAGGGCTGTTGGAGCTGTGCCGGGAACCGGGGACAAAGACCAAATCTTTATGGCTACACCACAGTCGCTTTTCTGTGCTGTGCCTCTCAGATTCGGAGGAAACCAGGACATAGGTGGCTGAGCATTTCCCAGGCACTTCTGGGTTTGCCTGGCCCAGTCCTCCTCTGTGCTGTGGGTGCTCCTGTCCACTCATAGCTCAGGCTGGAGAAGACCCCAGTAAACTTTCAGAGGTGCTGTGGGCTCCGGCCGGCCAGCAGCCTCTCAAGCCCATGGCATCAGAGGTCATGGGTATTGTTTTCAACAGGCATTATCTTATTAGGTGTAGGGAGCGGCTCTAGGGTCAAGCCTCAGGCTGACCTGTGGGCAGGGCCCACAAAACAAGTCCCAGCCTGGAGAGCAGAGCCCTCCTAGCACAATGAAGCCTGACCTTGTAGCCCTCCCTAATTCCTTCCGAAGTAGCTAGTGGGCTGTGGGAGGTGCAGCAAGTGTTGCGAAAACAAGAACATTTGTATACATGTTAATCTTGTTTTAATCAGACTATAAAATAAAGCTCCGGCTTGCAGGCTGGGTCTTTTGTGTCCTCATCCAAGCATGGGAGATCCACCGAGCCCCAGCTGTATTCTCTTGTCTGTCTTTTCTTCAATCCTTCACCGCCCCTCCTCAGGCTCACCCTTGGCCGTGCTGGCACAGCACAATTAGGCATCAAAAAATGGTTATTTTCTAATTCACTGGCATTTCTTAACAGGAATTCTTTTTTTAAAAAAATATTTTTATTGATTTTAGGGAGGAAGGGAGAGGGAGAGATAGAAACACCAGTGATGAGAGAGATACCCTATTTGGGATCAAGCCTGAAATCTGGGCATGTGCTCTTGACCAGAATCAAACTCAGGACCCTTCAGTCTGCAGGCTGATGCTCTATCCAGAGTCATACCAGTTAGGGCTGGAATTCTTTTTTTAAAAAAACTTCCTCATCAGTTATTTAATCCCTTCAAAATACAGTTGAGAAAAATAAAACCAGATAAAATGTTTGACACTCTGTTATTTGTCAGTATTTAGAATGAATTAGTGCCCAAGAGCCCTCCAGAGGTGAACATTGGATGTTCTTTACTGTTGTTAAGAAATCTTGAGTGTTTATTCAACAAGGACAAAAAAAGATTATTAAAACAATAACGGTAACTTGAATGGTGTTTATGATGGATTTGTACATTTAAAAACTGGTATGCTTAATTTTTATTAGATATTAATTTACTATTGTGCTAAAACATTTTACAACTGTTTCTGCAACCTGCATAGATAACAAAAATTAACTCTGTCCTAGCGTGGGCTAAATGATCACCGACAAGTTGATGTATTTAAAATTAACGAGATTACCTTCTGGTTTTCTTTTTATATGAAAATCTTTAATGATACATATTTATTGCTATTTCCCTCCCAATAGTCAGTTGATCCCAGGGTGACTTGTTAATAATAACAGCTCATTAAAGTAAATCATGTAGCCGAACCGGTTTGGCTCAGTGGATAGAGAGTCGGCCTGCGGACTCAAGGGTCCCAGGTTCGATTCCGGTCAAGGGCATGTACCTTGGTTGCGGGCACATCCCTACTGGGGGCTATGCAGGAGGCAGCTGATCGGTCTCTCTCATCGATGTTTCTAACTCTATCCCTCTCCCTTCTTCTCTGTAAAAATTCAATAAAATATATTTTAAAAAAATAATGTAAACATTTATGAAAAATATAGCCACCTTTAATTCCATAACATAAAAATGTATGAATAATGCTCATAGCAGCAGCATTCTAATAGCCAAAAAGTGGCAGCAACCCAAACGCCCAGCAACTGATGAGTGGGGAAACAAAACGTGAGGCATCCATCACAGGTGATTCGGCAAAAGGACTGAAGTATTGATTCATGCTGTAAAGCGGATAAACTCAAAAATCCTTAGGAGCCCTGGCGGGGGGGGGGGGGGGTCAGGTCAGGTGGTTGGTGTGGTATGCGAACCTAAAGCCAGATGGAAAGGTCCCATGGCGAACAGTTCCTGTATTTGAAATGCCCAGAACAGGGAAACCCAGAGGCTGAGTGGCCCAGTGCCCACCTGGGGAGAGGGGAAGGGGCTGAGTGGTGATGAGAAGATTCTGGAATTGGAATGTGGTGGTGGGTGTGTGACTGAATACAGTAAAATCACTGAGATGTACGCTGAGGGGAAAACATAATGGCATGACCATACTAAAGCTCTCATTTCAAAAGCCTGTAGGAACGAGGATTTCACCTGACTAGTGCTGGGAAAACGACTGTGTATTATCAGCCTTTTGTGCCCATGGAATGTTTTATTTTTTTAAAATCTTTATTGTTGAAAGTATTACATATGTGCCCCCTTTTCCCCCATCGGCCCCCTCACCCCCAATGTTTTCTGTCAATTGAAAATCTTTTTCTCACAGCCAGTTGGCCTGGAGGTCAAATCCCCCCCAGTATTACCTACAACAATCAAGGCTTAACTACAACAAGACTGCGCACAAAGACCACAAGGGGGTGCACCAAGAAAGCATAAAAAATGCGGAGACAAAGAAACAGGACACAACTGACAGAAATGGAGGATATAGAGTTCAAAACCACACTTTTAAGGTCTCTCAAGAACTGTCTAGAAGCCGCCGATAAACTTAGTAAGGCCCTAGAAAAGACTGGTGAGACCGCCGATAAATATAGTCAGATCCTCAAGAAATCTAATGAGACCCTCGATGTTGTGATAAAGAACCAACTAGAAATTAAGCATACACTGACTGAAATAAAGAATATTATACAGACTCCCAATAGCAGGCCAGAGGATCACAAGAATCAAGTCAAAGATTTGAAATTCGAAGAAGCGAGAAACACCCAACCGGAAAAGCAAAATGAAAAAAGAACCCAAAAATACGAAGATAGTGTAAGGAGCCTCTGGGACAGCTTCAAACGTACCAACATCAGAATTATAGGGGTACCAGAAGATGAGAGAGAGCAAGATATTGAAAACCTATTTGAAGAAATAATGACAGAAAACTTCCCCCACCTGGTGAAAGAAATAGACTTCCAAGTCCAGGAAGCACAGAGAACCCCAAACAAAAGGAATCCAAAGAGGACCACACCAAGACACATCATAATTAAAATGCCAAGAGCAAAAGACAAAGAGAGAATCTTAAAAGCAGCAAGAAAAAGAAACTCAGTTACCTACAAGGGAATACCCATACGACTGTCAGCTGATTTCTCAACAGAAACTTTGCAGGCCAGAAGGGAGTGGCAAGAAATATTCAAAGTGATGAGTAGCAAGAACCTACAACCAAGACTACTTTACCCAGCAAAGCTATCATTCAGAATTGAAGGTCAGATAAAGAGCTTCACAGATAAGGAAAAGCTGAAGGAGTTCATCACCACCAAACCAGTATTATATGAAATGCTGAAAGGTATCCTTTAAGAAGAGGAAGAAGAAAAAGGTAAAGATACAAATTATGAACAAATATGCATCTATCAACAAGTGAATCTAAGAATCAAGTGAATAAATAACCTGATGTACAGAATGAACTGGTGATTATAATAGAATCAGGGACATAGAAAGGGAATGGACTGACTATTCTTGGGGGGAAAAGGGGTGTGGGAGATGCGGGAAGAGACTGGACAAAAATCGTGCACCTATGGATGAGGACAGAGGGTGGGGAGTGAGGGCGGAGGGTGGGGTGGGAGCTGGCAGGAGGGGAGTTATGGGGGGAAAAAAAGAGGAACAAATGTAATAATCTGAACAATAAAGATTTAAAAAAAAAAGAATCAGGGACATAGAAAAGGAATGGACTGACTATTCTTGGGGGGGAAGGGGTGTGGGAGATGCGGGAAGAGACTGGACAAAAATCGTGCACCTATGGATGAGGACAGTGGGTGGGGAGTGAGGGCGGAGGGTGGGGTGGGAACTGGGAGGAGGGGAGTTATGGGGGGAAAAAGAGGGGAAAAAAAAAGAAAATCTTTTTCTAAAACAAGCATTTCACATTCTACGCATTGAAAGCCCACTCCACATCTACTTTGGGGCACTGTCTATGGATGTCACCCTTGGGAGGCCCCGAAAGCTGGCCGCAGCCTGTACCAGGGCCCCTTCCTTCAACACCAGCCCCTCCAACCAGCCACACCAGGGCCCGGCTTGTCCCAGCTTCCAGTGTCCTCACCTCAGGGCCTTTCCGCTGCCTGGAAAGCTTCCCTCCAAACGTCCACAGGTTCCCCTCCCCCCGTTTTCCTCCACAGCCTTCCACTGTCTGGGAGTTCTTGTTCCCAGTTGTTGCCTGGCACCTGAAGATGGGGCCTAGCACTGCTCCCCCAGGGCCTGAGGAACCACCCCAGCTCCCCACCCCAGTGGCGGGCGCTTCCAGCACTTATGGCCTCTGGCCTGGGGGACCTCACCCCTCCATCAGGTGCTGACTTTAGCTTCTGGACAGCAGGGAGCAAGATGACCCCACCTCTCCTGTCAACACTCCCAGCGCAGTCTCCCACCTGGCCTGTGCCCGCCTGTGCCTGGATGACCCGACCTGTTACATCCACACCTTGGGCCACGGCAGCTCAAGCCAGGCTCGGCTGTTCCCGGGCCCTTCAGTGCCCAGCGTAGCACAGGCTGCAGCGTGGCAGCCACTGGCTCTGTGGGGACAGCACTGGAGCTGACAGTGAGAGGGCCACCCTTAGTCACACTGTGGCCCCATGGGGACTGGGAGCAGCCTGAGCTGCAGGCTGCCTCCAGGAGGGGCCTGGCCAAGCATGCTTGGGGTCCCCCTGACCTGCATCCACTGTGATCCCAGCCCGCTCTGTCCTGTTGGAGGGTGGTGAGAGGGGCACGTGTGTCCACCGGCTCCTGGCTCTGCAGGTCACACTTGCCAGTCTCCACCAGCACCACCAGCACCATCAGCGCAGGCAGAGAACCCCCATGCCCTGCTCCACCCTGGCCAACAGGAAGGACACTAGGAAGGGAGGATGTTGCAGTCAGAGCTGCCAACGCCAGGCTCCTGAGCAGCGGAGGAAGGGGACAAGCGAACAGTCACCTGCAATCTGGCAGCAGCACAGGTGGCCACCCCGCCTCATGCAGCAGACAGGTGACAAGTGGCTACAGGAGCAGGGACTACTACTCCACGTTCCCCTACCGCCCAGGTCAGCAGGAGTGCCAGGACCCCTGGAACGTCAGAGAGGCAGCCACCACCTCCCCAGCACCAGCGCCAGCCTGCCAGGACACCAGATGCCAGCTCGGCCGCTCCCCACCTGCCCCGTGTCCCTCCCTCCCTCCCGGTCAGCACCAAAGTGTGGCCCAGGCGAGGGCTCCAACTACGAACGAGAGCTCCAGTTCTACACACGTTTCTGTTTATTATGGCAAAGGTGAAAACACCACCTCCTCCACAACAGCAATCAGTAAAATTTATCCCAAAAATAACTCGGTACAAAACAGGTCTGTTTCAGAATTTTTTAAAAAAAAGAAAAAAAAAGGAAAAGAAATCTTTACATGAGTTTTAAATCCTATTTTAAAACAGAAGAAACAACTCCATCATTGGCCACAGGGCCCCGCCGGCCCGCCCTCGGGAAGCAGCGCGAGACGACGTCCAGGCCTAGCTCCACGCGCGGACTTGCTGGTGCTTTAGCTGGTGTCCATCTGAAACAGGAGAAAAAAGAGGTCAGAGAAGGTCCCACCCCCAAAAAAGAGGGGGCTCCCCACCCTCGCACTAGGCCAGCCCCCAGCCCCCCGGCCCAGGACTCACCCTCGCATTGTAAGCGTCCAGCTGGGCGTCCAGCTCCTCCGCAGAGATCTGCTGCTTTGAACTCCGGCCGGTGCCCCTGCCTCTGCCCCGGCTGCCTCCACGGGCGCCTCTCCGAGTGCCGCCGCCGAAGCCTCCAGATCCTCGGGTTCTAGTCATGCCGCCTCTGTTTACACTCTGTACCGGCCTGCGCTGCGTGTCTATCTGTGAGGTGACGAGCTGGATGTTCATGGGGCGGCCTGCGGCGGGAACACAAAAGGGTACACTCCCATCGGAGCCTGAAACCCACCGGGCCCCCAATGTTCCCACCAAGACAGACAGCCTGGACCCACTGGGAGGAGCAGCACCGAGGATGCCTGCCACCGCCTCACTCCTCAGCCCGGCTCAGGCGGCGTTGCTCACAGGTGGAAAGGTGGGGGCCCCTGACACCCTCAGCCCGCCCGCAGAGCGAGCACTACGGTGCTTCTGGAAGGCGAGGCTTCGGGAAGGAAGGAGCTGAAGGGGAGGAACGTAGCTTGTTGGATGGGGATCACAAGAGGTGGGTCCAGATGTGGGGGCAGCAGAGGGTGGCAGAATGGGAGACAAGGGGGTGACGGCAAAGTGTCCTCAACGGGGAGGGGGAGGGTGTAAGCATACAGGTGCCAGCCCTCAGCTCCCTGGGTCCAACCCCAAACGCACCATCCAAAGGGACGCCGTTGTACTGTTTCATGGCTTTCAGGGCGTCTGCCTTCCGCTCAAAGTGCACGTCGGCTGTTCCCAGGCTGCGGCCAGAGCGGTCGTAGTGCACGGCGGCCTTCTTCAGAGTCCCGAACTCCGCAAACAGCTCCTGGAGTCAGGAAGAGCATCATCAGCCACACTTGTCCCCTCCGGCGGCCGGGGGACAGCCCCGGGAGTGTCAGCTACTTTGAGGGCACTTCCCTGGGTGGCAGACATACAGGTGGGGGCAGGACAGTGGGAGTGGGATGTGGGGAAGGACGGGGCAGGCGAGACAGCAACTTCCAGGAACAGCTGGGCCTGAGGGCTCCGGCCAGCCTGGGGGCCTGCCATCTACCACAAGCCCCCGTGAGGGGCACCCGTGAAGTCGCTGTCTTCTTTGACAAAGGAGTTGACAACACACCCGAGAACAGTGCCAACCATCAGCAAAGGCCGAGATCACAGAACCAGGGACACCACCTGCCATGTGCACCAGCTCCAGGGCCCACTGGTTTGGGGGTCCTGCCCAGCCCCCCGGGGCGGGTTCTGGCTCACCTTTCCCTCTCCTCCTACTCAAGCCTGCCGCAAAGTCTCAAGTCAAGCGCTGCCATGGGAACTGCCCTGGCCTCAGGCAGGCTGGGAGTTGGAGAGGGAACCCAGGGTGTGGGGCTACTCCGGCCGCAGGCACAGCGGGAAGAGGAGGTCACCAAGAGCGGTTTCCAGTGGATGCCAGAAACCACCTTGAAAAGAGTGTTGAGACACTGTGAGTGCTCACCGGCCTCGCTCTGTCCTCCCACAGCTGAGCTCGGGGACACGGAGCCCAGGACGGCCCAGCACCCTGACCCAGCCCTCGCTACGCCTGACCCCGCGGTGCCATCACTGAGCCACAGGACAAGTTACATCCCTGTGGGACTCAACCAATAATAATAACTGAAAACGAAAACAAACCTAGAGGCTTCAACCAAAGGGGGGTCTGAAATGCGGGTGAGACTGGAGGGTGGTGGGAAGGGAGACAACAGGTAGAGACACAGGGCTCAGGCCAACACCAGGGACACGCACCATCCCGCCTCCGCAGACCGCGGAGATGGACGAGTACAGCGAGCAAGCAGCCTCGCTCCACGCAACACGGCGCCACGCTGCCCCTGTCCCTGCGGGACCCGAGGCTCTCGCGGCTGGAGTCGGGCCCGCCCGCCTGTCGGAGGCTCAGCTCCTGCACGACCTCTGCACCGCACCCCGCAGCCTGCACCCCGCAGCCCCGCATGGGGGGCACCTCCCGAGACAGAACGGGGGCTGCTGACCGCGAAGCCGCTCGCTCACCTGGATGTCCGCGTCGGACACTCCGAAGTCCAGGTTGGACACCAGCAGCTTCCCCCCCGTCTCCACGCCGGCGCCCCCGCCGAAGCCGCTGTCGAAAAGGTCGTGTTGCCACTTGTCGGGAAGCTGTTTCGGCTGAAAAGGGGAAAAACACGGAAATTGAGAAGCGTGAGCCCCGCCGCAGGACCCTCCCCGCCGGGGCCCCGAGGAAGATGCGAGGGGGGCCCCGGCGCCCGCCCCGCCCGGCCCGCAATTTTCCGTCCCTTCGACTAACTTCCCGCCGCCGCGGCGGCCGCGTCCAACGCCCCCGCGAGCCCCGCCAAGAGGCCGGCGGCCCCTCCCATAACAGGATGATGTTCACGACCTAGTTGATCTGGGAATGCCAGAGAAACAT
>NW_005872648.1:13215-18314 GCF_000147115.1 Myotis lucifugus | reverse complement strand
CCTCCCGGGCGACCCCGCCCCTCGGGCTGTTTCCCGGGTGAACTCCCTGCGGGAAGGGGTGGGTCTTCCGTTCGTTTGGGCACCGACGGCCGCTGCAGGGGTCCGAGTGCGCGCCGAGCTCTGCGGCGCCCGGGTCCGTCGGCGCCCCCGGCCCCGGCCCCCCGCGCCCCGCAGCCTCGGCCGCAGCGGTCTCGTCCTCGCCCGCAAGACCCGCCGCCATGAGGGTGAAGATTAAGTGCTGGAACGGCGTGGCCACTTGGCTCTGGGTGGCCAACGACGAGAACTGCGGCATCTGCCGGATGGCCTTCAACGGCTGCTGCCCGGACTGTGAGTGCCCCGCGCCCCGCACACACCCCGCCCCCCCTCCGCCCCCCGCGACCCCTCACGCACCCCGCGTCTCCCAGGAAGCACCGGCGCCGAGGGCCTGGGTCCGGGCTCCCTCCCCTCGAGAAGAGTTGGCGGGAGAAAGGGAGGAGGTTGGGTCCGAACGTGGATCCAGACGCCGTCAGGGGCCGCACTGAGCTGGGACTCGCGTGGGGCAGGGAGAGGGGGTGGAACTTATTGGAAAATAACGGGACCAAAAGGAGTTTCGTGAGGAGACGCGCCCATCGGGACGGGGAGGAGCCGGAGGAGCGGCGGGGGGAGCTGGAAAGTCATCGGGAACCGGCCCCGCGCCCTCGCCTCCCCCGCGTCTCTAACCGGCGGACTTTCCATCTCCGCTCCCGTCCCCGGCGCCCCGGCGCCCTATTCCCGGGGCCGAGCGGGGCTGCTGGCCCTGCCCGTCACCTGTTTGATCTTTTCGGGGGTTTTTTAGCTGCTTGATCTTAGCAGCCCTCCTCCCCCTCCCCCCTCTCCTTTTCAGGCCCCGACCCCTTTAGGAAGCTGATGCCTGTATCTGTGTGTTTGTATCTCTGTGTGTGTTTGTCTGTATCTGTGTGTGTATCTGTATCTGTGTGTGTGTGTATCTGTGTGTGTGTGTATCTGTGTGTGTGTGTGAGATCTTGCTGACCATCAGGTTTCACTGGATTTCTCCTTTGTGGTGCCTTTGTCCCGGGCCTGTTCTGCAAAGTAGAAACATTTCGCTGTCTGTTTAGGTCAGAAGCAGACGTTTGCTGCAGGGGGTTGAGTTTTTTGTCAGACCCGAGGGAACACAGCAGAAGCAAGGGGAGGACTCGGTGTGTGTGTGGGGGGGGAGGGGGGGGGACCAGGGCTGCGGAGGAAAAGTGGGGACTGAGGCTCCCCACTGCCCTGTGATGACCAGGCCTTGTTTGTGGGCCGAGTGCCCAGAATAGCGACAGGGCTTTGCTGCTTCTTCTTTTTCTAAAATATATTTTTATTGATTTTTTTTACAGAGAGGAAGGAGAGGGATAGAGAGTTAGAAACATCTATGAGAGAGAAACATCGATCAGCTGCCTCCTACACACCCCCCACTGGGGATGTGCCCACAAGCAAGGTACATGCCCTTGACCGGAATCGAACCCGGGACCCCGCAGTCCCCAGGCCGAAGCTCTATCCACTGAGCCAAACAGGCCAGGGCGGGACAGGGCTTTGCTTGTTGCAGTGAAATGCGGACCATCCCGGAATTCTAGGCTTAATCTCGTCTGCTTTGTTTGAGAGGAACCTCGTCACCTGGCGCTAATCCATCCTGATCCAATCCCACCGGTGGGCGGGGCCTGAGATAGCCATTGATTGGCTCTGCTTCATCTGTTTCTTTTAATCTATTTTAAATTGTTTCCCAAGGGTACACAGAGGCCAGGGAGCCTGAGGGGGAGAGTTCTTATAACTTTCTAAGCAACAGATTGTGCCTTCTGAAAAGAAAAAAGTCTTCAAGTGCCCGGGGGTGATGGGTGTGGTGGGTGAGCCTGTGTTCACGATGGCACCAGGGGCCTGCACAGCCCAGCTGGGCCCGTGGCTGGGTGTCCCCGTGTGCCGGCCCTGCCAGCTGCGGAGAGCGGCGGGTTTAGAGTCTGATCTGTGGACCTGCTGGTGGTGGTGGAGGGAGCCAGTTGTGACGTGCAAGGTGTTTGACGAGCTCAGCTGCTTGCTGTGCAGACGAAGTGGCACCGGTTTCTCTTGCCAAGTGCACGTCCTTGGGCAAACCCAGGGGGCCCGAGGCGGTAGTGAGGCCGCTCCACGCTCCGTGGCCCAGCAGGCTCTGGAGTGAAAGTCCCGGTGAGCCGAGTTCTAACTGAAAGGACTTCCATCCGGACACTGGCAGGCCCGAGTCACCGCCCTGTCCCGGCAGGCAGGGCTCAGGGCGGCCTGGTGCCCTGTCGGTGGGCTCGCGGGACCCCAGCTGTGGGCTGGCTGCTCCTGCTCCCCCTCACCTTCCTGTTTGTAAGGGACCTGGTTTGATAGGGTGATTCCAAGCGGAGTTTCGCTAAGGCTGGAAAGGCCCTGGGTGTGGGGGTGTCACACGGTGCGTGCTCCTGGCACAGGCAGGGGAGTGAGGTCTATAATTTTGTGTTTTCTAAGTGTATAGTTTTCTGGTTGTGTCATAAAAGCTTCAGAAAGCAAGTGACATTTTTGTTAGAGAAAATATGTTTTAAAAGGTTGCCTGGCCAGTGTTGCTCAGTGATTGAACCTCGACCTATGAACCAGGAGGTCTTGGTTTGATTAGCAGTCGGGGCACAGGCCCAGGTTGCAGGCTCGATCCCCAGTGTGGGGCCTGCAGGAGGCAGCCGATCAGTGATTCTGTCTCATCATTGATGTCTCTCTCTCTCCCTCTCCTTCCTCTCTGAAGTCAATAAAAATTTTTTTTTTAAAGAAAGAGGACTAGCCCTACTGCGCTGAGACACAGTCACCTGGCATCGCAGTCAGGTGGCCGCGCTGCAGTGTCTGCTGATAGGCCCGGGCCGGGAGGCTGGCGGTGGGGGCTGTGGGCCAGGCCAGGGCTCTTCCTGCCACTGATGCCCACCCCCCCCCAGCTGCTCTCACTGGGTGGGGCTCACACGGGGGTGGCGTCCCACAGAATCAGGGGTGACTCCTGCAATTGTCTTCTCCGAGAGGCCCTGGGCGCCCACACCTAACATCCTGGGGTCCCTGCCTCGGCCCCGCCTGCTGCCACGTGCCCTGTCCCTGCAGGTAAGGTGCCCGGCGACGACTGCCCGCTGGTGTGGGGCCAGTGCTCCCACTGCTTCCACATGCACTGCATCCTCAAGTGGCTGAACGCGCAGCAGGTGCAGCAGCACTGCCCCATGTGCCGCCAGGAGTGGAAGTTCAAGGAGTGAGCGCCCCATGCCCGGCCGCCGGAGCCCCCCCATCCCCACCCCCCGGGGCGGACTGAGAACTGGCGCTATGCTGTTTTTCTCAGTCACGAAGTTGACACTTTTATCCAATGAGTAAAACTCATTAAACTGCCTGAGCCTTGCTGGAGGCCTCTGCTTGCCTGGTTTTTTCTTTGGCCGCTGACGTGGCCTCGACGCCTGTGGATATGAAAACTCTCATGAATAAACATCTTTGGGTGCCGCTGAGCTGAGTCACTCCCGGGAGGCAAAGGAGCCCAGCATCAGCCGGCAGAGCCGGGCAGGAGGGGGCTCCGCCTGGAAGACCCCGGAGGCGCAAAGGCCCTGGGGTCTGTTCCTGCCAATGGGGAAGCTAAGGAGCCTTGGTGCAGAGGCCTACGGCCGGGCCAGCTTCTCACTGAGGAAGCCAAGCTGGTTTGCGGGCCCTGGCTGGGCAGTTGGGCCACTGCCATGATCCCTCTGCCAGGGGTTCCCCGAGCAGGTGCTGAGGCTGTTACGAGCTGTGGCGGGCGATGCAGGTGCTGGGTGGTCTGTCTCCATCCCGTCTCCCCCTCCTCGAGGCTGTGCCTCACAGCACAGGGACATGTCCGACATCAGGCTGTGTCCTCAGGGGTCAGGGCCTCTGTCACCTGGGGGGTGACAGCCTGTGGGAGGCTCCTGGGGGCACAGCTCCTGTGGGCGCAGCTCCTGGGGGGACAGCTCCTGGGGGGGCAGTGGCTTCTGGTGGAGCCTGGGGTGCCCAGCGCCTGTGGGGAGCCTTTGACACCGACTCCTCCCCTGGTTCTCAGTGCCCCTCGGGGTGCTGCCCTGGGCCCCTGAGGTGAAGCCCCTTCTGCCTCGTGGTCGGCCCTCAGTCCCGGGGGTGAGAACAGGGCAGTTCCCTCGGGGGGCCTCCTGGTCGCCTGTGCGGCACCCACTTCCTGCCCGATGTGCCCACAGGAAAGGAACCCTAAGATGATGGTCTTCACTGAACTCGGAGCCCAGCGGGCTGCCCGGCCGAGCCCAGCTGCCGGCTCCGCGTGGTTGCTGTCCTGGGACACGTCGAGGGGGAGACGCCTGTGACGGACGTCTGGGGAGTGGGCGTGGGAGGAGGGGCTCCTGACAGCCTAAGGGCCGATGTCAGCTGCCCGGCCAGAGCCGGTGCCCGCCTGGTCCCCCTCAGGCCTGCTTCCCCTCTCCCTGCCATGGGCCTGGATCTGGAAGTCAGGACCTCAGGGGCAGGGCCATGGCCACCACCGCCGACCCCTGGAGGGCCTGCAGCTCCCAGGCTTTCCGCCCTGGTCCTGGCTGCCCCCTGGACTCCCGCCTCCCTGGGGAGTCACTCCCCCAGGCTTCCCACCCTCGCCCGTTGGGACAGGTCACACAGCGCCCTCTCGGGGCACCCACACTCCGTGCACTTAGGCTCCTCAGCCTGGTTCTCTCAGGGCCTTTGGTCCCCTCAGGCCCGACCCAGCTGCCCACCAGGCCCTGCACACACCAGAGTCCAGTCACTGCCTCCTCCCGGGAGGGAGGCCCAGGACCCCATCCCTCCCCCAGAGGCAGGGGCCACCACCGCCCTGCAGACCTCCCCCTGGTCACTCCTCACCTCCCCCCTACCCTCCGCCCCCTGACCCCCAGGGGGCCAACCTGCTGCCCTGCCACCAGCTGGTCCCCCTCGGCTGTGGCTCCAGTCAGGGTCTGCGTCCAATTCGTCTCCCAGACGCTGGCACCTAGTAGGTGTGCGACCATGAGCCTCGCTGGGCAGTGATGTCTCCTAACCCAGGATGTGGACGTTTCCAGAGCTGGGGCCTGGCCGCTCTGCTGCCCCTCCTCCCAGACCACCCCCCCCCCCCCCCCAGCTGCCCGGGTGGAAAA
>NW_005872648.1:4734-11317 GCF_000147115.1 Myotis lucifugus | reverse complement strand
TCCATGAGTAACATTGATTTTTCGCTCTGGGATTCTCTAGGCACCCCTTTCCCATCTGGGTGGGGGAAACAATATAATCAAAAAGCAAACACTCCCCCCAGTTTGGGGGCTCCACCCTCCTCCTTCCTCACCTGGTGGGAACGGATTTCAAGGATTCAGGTTGAGGGGGGGACGCGAGCCATCCGCGTAGAGGTCATGATTCCCATGAGTTTTCTCTGCTCTCCCTTTTTCAACGTTATTAAAGAATCCACCAATTGGGTTTTTTTAAAAAATGAGGGTTGAAATTAGAAGGGGGAGTCAGGTAGCCTGCATCTAATCATGGGGGGGCATAAGGTGATGCTGAAGGGGGGTCTGCTGGCTTTGGCTCCCACGGGGCCAGACGACAGGCGCACCCCCACTGAAGCTGAAGGGCCGAGCGTTCTGAGGGACAGAGGCGGCCGAGGATACGCCTTCACACCCACTGCTGGCCCCGCCAGAGGTGACCAGGTCAGCGCCTGCAGCCAGGCCGCTCCCGGGGGCCAGCGGGTGGGCAGGAGACCCTGAGGTCCGGCCCCATCCTTCCTGCACGTGGTCCGGTGCAGCTTTGGGACTTGGCCTCTCACCGTCCTGGTGACCGACTCTGGGCCCAAGGGAACCTGTGGGCGCTCTGCTTCCCTCCTGCTCGTTCCTGCCTGCCTCCGAGGGGGCCTGGATCTGGGGGCGCCCTCGCTGCCAGGCTGCCTGCTGCTGCCCTCTGTGGGCGGTGGTGGGAGCAGGGCCAACAGCTGACACAGAGCACCGCCCACCAGGTTTATTCGGTTGCACATCAGCCTGTTATGCACAAAGTCGAGGAGTCGGGGGGAGCAGGCGCGGGTCCAGGAGCCGCTCAGGACACCAGGACAGTGCAGGGTGGAGGCGCCGTGCAGAAGGCAGCCTGGCTGCACGAGGACAGGTGCGGCCCCTCGGGTCACTGTCCCTCAAGTGGACTCTCACCGAGCTGGGCGCCTCCTGGGGATGGGATGGGGGCCCAGCAGTGCAGCAGGCGGAGGGAAGCCGGGCCTCCCCAGGCACGCAGGGCGGTGGCCCCTGGGGGGAGGTGCCCTCCACAGAGCTGGCCCTCTCTGTGCAGCCTAGCGGGAGGATGCAGGGCCTGCTGTAAAGGGGCGCCGTGCAGGGAGGGGGAGGCAGGAACGCCCTCTCCAGCCCTTCCAGGACCGCCTGGTCTGGGGCTGCAGCTCTTAGAACCACGTGAGCCACGGAGGCGCAGGAAGCCGGGCTCCCCGACGTCCTCCCTCAGGTGCTGTGGCTCCCTCTCTCGGACGGCTCCTCCTGCTGCTTCATGGCCTCCAGGAAGGCCAGCTCCTTGGCCTCCTTCTTCTGGTTCCGAGCCTCATACTCCAGCCTGGGGGCCGGAGGGGGGCGTGAGTGTGTGCGAGCCCAGGCTGTGGGCTCTGCTTCCCACCAGCCCTCGGGCCTCACCTGTTCTTGATGATGCGCTGGACGATGAGGTCCGTGGTGAGGTCGCTCCCGCTGTCGATCTGGCGGAAGATGCCCCTTTTCTTGGGCTCCTGAAGGTGGGGACCGGGGGGAGATGAGGGCCGCCTCATGACCCCGGGAGGCTGCCCGCCGCCCCAGGGTGGTGGGGACGCTTGCTCCTGTGAGGCCCTGGGGGAGCAGTGGCCCCACCGAGCCCCAGCAGCACGGGCCCGGCCTGCATGCCCACCTGGTACGGGTCGGAGCCGTCCTTGTCAGGCATGATTTCCGTCTTCCCGTGACACACCAGGTCCACCTGCAGAGGGAGCCGGGGTCAGGGAGCCCTCCCAGGACCATCCACAGGGCCCCCTGCCCCAGGGAGGCAGCCAGAGCCACTGCCCGGCTCCTGCTCCAGCCCAGCCCTCCTCGGACCCCCCACTGGGAGCCGCACCTTGAAGTGGTCCAGGAGCTCTGCGGTGACCGCGTAGGGGGCCCCGATCACCACCTCCGACACGTACTGCGGGGACAGGCACAGCTGTTAGCAAGGACCCCACAGGCTGAAGGGGAGTGGGGACGGCCCCACGCGCTGGCCGAGGCGGCCGCTGGGGACGCAGGGACACAGCATGGCGGGCTGGCTGTCCGGGGTCCCTGCCGGGCCACCCCCAGCTGTCAGGCCCGCCCTGCTGGCCGGCGCTTACCCGACATGCCAGCACGCTCAGGGTCCGCTCGTGCAGGTTCATGATGGGGTAGTTCTTGCCCTTGTAGTGGTTGACCTCCTACGGGCAGAGTGGGGGTGGTCAGCAGGCACCCTGCCAGCGACCCTGGGGGGCACCCACTGGCGAGGGGAAGGCCGAGAGGACAACCCTGCCCAGGAAGAGGCCCCAGCTCAGCTCGTCTCTGCCTCCGTCAGCAGCCGGGGCCTCGCTCCCCATGGCTCCCGAGCCCACCTCCAGGGTCCCCCAGACCAGCTCCCCGGGGCAGAGACCTGGTCAAAGTGCAGGCCGGCGATGACGTAGGGCCTCTCCACCAGGCCATGCACCTTCGCCAGGAAGTCCACGTGCCCAATGTCTGTGCCGGGTTCAGGAACAAGTAGGACAGGGGCAGCCGCCCTCCCACCTCCCTCAGTGCCCAAGCCACCCCCCAGGGCCGCGGGATCAGTGAGGCCTCCCTGGGGCAGGTGTGGGCATGCAGAGCCCCTGCCCAGGCCAGAGGATACGGAAGAGGTCAAAGGCACCCGCCACATAGATGATCGTGTCCCCTGGCTGCGGCTCCTTCCCAGAGGCAAACTGGATGATCTTCCGGGACGTCTGCAGAAACTGGGACACCCCGGTCCAGGGGTTCCGCCCCCCCGGGCACTATAAGCCGAGAGGAGTCCCTGGTCAGCCATAGAGGCCTCGCAGACGGGTCCCTGGCCTGTCCCCTCGCCTGTCCCCTCCGCTGAGTCTGGGGTTGCTGCACACGCCTGCTTGGGAGGCATGGGTGTGGGATGGAGGCAGCAGGGGTGGGAGCCACAGGTCAGGACTAAACCCCAGCCCAGCCTGCCAGCTGCTCACTGGCTCAGGTGCTGTTCCCGGCAGGTGTCTCAGGCAGGGACACGGAGGGCTGGCCACAGTGCCCAGTACACATCCAGGCTACACGGGGCAGGGGCCCCATGGCCACAGAGAGCTTTGCAGCCGCCACCACCTAGGTCTAGGAGGGAGGCCATGGACCCCGCACCCTGAGGCCACCGCTGGTCACCTGGGAGGAACCTTCTGAGAAAAGCATCTCCCTGGCAGGTGTCAGGTGAGGGGGCTAGAAGGGGAGAGAGGGCCAGGTTGCCTGGTTAGAGGCCGCCTGTCCGTGGGCCATCCTTGCTCCTCCTCCAGGCAGTGCTGGTCAGTCCCTGGTCAGCGCCCGGAGGCAGGGAGCTGGGGGCAGGCGAGGCTCCGGCAGCACTCACCTTGCCGAAGCTGTCTGCGTACGCCCGGTACTCCGAGGACATCTCCTGCAAGGAAGGGTGAGGGTTGGGCCTCCCCCTCCAGGTGTGGCCACGCCCAGGACACTGACCGCAGCCTGGAGCTCCTCCCCTCCAGCCACGTCCTGGGTGAGGGGACCTCGGAGGTTCCGCGCCCCCACCCCCAGCCTCACCTGGCTGCTGTGATGGGCCTTGGTCATCAGCAGCATGCGGCCCACGAGGTCCGTGGTGGACACGCCCTGGGTGCGCTTGCACTCTCTGGGGACAGAGGTGACAACAGAGGTGGGGTCGGAGCTCTCGGGTCACCTGCCTCCTGGGGGTGCTGTGCACAGACAGCGTCTCCTTGAGGCTCTGGGCATGAGGGGTGCAGCACCCCATCCCGGCACGACCGAGAGCAACACAGGCCGTAGCCGCACACACCCGCCTGCCCTGGAAAGGGGGCATGGTCGGCTCACCTGTACCTCCCCGCCTGCTTCACTTCCTCGTAGGTGTCCCGGCCGTCGACAGTCAGGGTGATGTCATCTGAGAGGTGACAGGCACATGGAGCAGGACGGTCAGCCCAACGCCAAGACCTTCAGGCTCACAGCCTGCCCCGGCCTGCCCTGTGGCCTGGGCTCATTTCTGGGGGGGGGACCCCGAGGGCTCAGGCTGCCCCGAGCTTAAGGAGCCCCAGCATTTCCTGTGACCACCCCCCCGCCCCCACCCTGCCTGCCCTGCCCGCCCACTCACTGCCGTGGACACAGAAGTCGCAGCTGTACTTGTCCAGCGTCTCCAGCGTGGTGACGTAGGGGGCCGCCGGCACCACCTCGTCCACCCACTTGATGGCCTGCACCATCTTGTACCTCTCCTCCTGCGTGAACACTGGGGGCCCCTTGTGCTTGGAGATCTCCTCTGGGCGAGAGAGGAGAGGAGGCAGGTGGTGACCACGGCGGTCACGTCCACACCGAAGCGCCCTCCACACCCGAGTGGCCACCACCGTCCTCCTTGGGCCACCACCACGCAGGGGGCCCCTCCCCCTCCAGAATCCCAGGGGATGGTGGGGGCCCCCTGGCGAGTGGGCAACCCCAGGCGGGCATGGGGTGGTGGGCGCAGCCCCACTTACCGTCGGTGTGCACGCCCACGATGAGGTAGTCCCCCATGGCCCGTGCCTGGCGCAGCTGGTTCGAGTGGCCATAGTGTACCATGTCGTAGCTGTGGAGAGAGCCGGGCGGTCAGTCCCGGGTGGCCCGGGGGCGGCGAGGGGCACAGGCTGGCTCCTCTGAGAAGCCGCCACTGGGAACTGCTCCCAGGGTCCGGCGAGTCTGGGCTTTTGGAGGGGAGGGTGCTCAGCTCTTCACGGCCCGGTCCCGGAGTCCAGGGCCAGACTCAGCAGGGCTATGGCCTGCGGGTCCTGAGGACTGAGAGCATACCGCACAGCCCCTGCCCCCACCTGGGCCTGCGGGTCCCGAGGACTGAGAGCACACCGCACAGCCCCTGCCCCACCCTGGGCCTGCGGCCCCCGGGGCCCCCTCCTAAACTCACAGCACCATGGGTGGTCTCTTTATGCTGCAGCACGAGAGGGGAGCTGAGCTCACTACCACCCTGAGACAGGGGGCCAGTCTCTGGGGCCAACAGGAAGCAAAGTCTAACCCAGTGGTCGGCAAACTCATCGGTCAACAGAGCCAAATATCAACAGTACAACGATTGAAATTTCTTTGGAGAGCCAAATTTTTTAAACTTAAACTACATAGGTAGGTACATTGTTATTAACTTAATGAGGGTGCTCCTAAGGCTTAGGAAGAGCCACACTCAAGGGGCCAAAGAGCCGCATGTGGCTTGCGAGCCGCAGTTTGCCGACCACGGGTCTAACCAATGAACAAGGCCAACTGCTGGCTCTGGGAACCCTGCGAGCTCCCAGGACCTCGGGGAGGCCAACCACCACCTCCCTGTCACCTGGTCCCAGAGCTTTTAGCCTCAGATCTGGGCCCGGTTCTGAGTGAACTCAGCTGACGGCCACAGACAGCAGCCGCTGTCCGGCTGGGTCCCACCTGCCCCTGTGCTGGGGAGACCACACTGCCGAGCGGGGCCCTCAAGCTCCTCCTACTCCTTCCAGCCTCCGTGGCCTCCGAATAGGAGAAGCTGTCCCTGCTTCCACTCAGTGCCACCTGTCAGCTCCGCCTCCCCACACCGGCCCGGGGTCACAGGGAAGAGGGAAGTCCAAGTCCAGGGCCCTGGGGCCCGCGACCCCTGTGCCCACTGGACAGGCTGGGCCGGGGGTGCACCGAGTGCAGGTGGCCCTGGGTCCAGGCTGGGTCCTGTCACTGCAGCCCTGTGGCTGTGACCTGCTGGGGCCAGCACCTGGCCCGGCCAGGCCCAAGGTCAGAGTCCACAGACACGCAGCCACACTCCCTCTCCCCACGGAGATGCAGGGGCAGGGGCAGAGGCCCCGCCCCCGAGGGTGTGTTTCCCCCTCTGCTTCCATCAGCAAAGGCGGCGAGTTACCAACTGACAGCCCCAAACATCACCCAACTCTGCTGTCTGGCTCGCCGGCGGGCGGGTGGGCACCCCCGGGCGGCACGGGGGTCCCGGGGCCACGCTGTTCCCCCGCTGACGCTGCCCAGACCCCCGGGAGAACCGGTCTGGTCCTGGGCCGAGCACGGCGGGGAGCCTGACACAGACCCCAGGGCGGGCGGCCCCGGTGAAACCCGTCCAATCGGACGCACGCGAGTGGCGCCACCGCGGTCCGGAGCTGGGCCGGCGGCCGGGATCGGGGTGCAGCTCCCGCTAATCGCGGGGAAGGACGCTTCTCCGAAGCCCAGTCCCCGGGCTGGGCCAGCGCCCGCCTGCGTCGTGGACCCTCTCGCCCCGCTGCCGAGCGGGGGCGGCCCGGGCCCCAGGCGTCCTCCCTCCGGGAGCCCGCAGCCCGAGTCCGCCGCCTGCCGCCCTCCCCCGCCGGAGAAGGCCGACCGAGGCCCCGGGCGAAGGCCCCCGGGCGAAAGCGGCTCAAGACGCGCCTCGGGCGGCAGCGCAGCGGCCCCCGCGGCCCCGCCCGACAACGCCCGCCGCCGCGCTCACCAGCCGTCACACCACACCCGCACGGCGGGCCTGCTCCCCGGGCCCGGCTGCTCGGCGCCGCCCGCCAACCCGTGCCCGTTTCGGATCATGTCACCCACGGCAGTGGCGCGGCACGGACGGACC
>NW_005872648.1:0-4634 GCF_000147115.1 Myotis lucifugus | reverse complement strand
CCTGCTCCGCGCACGTTCCGTCACACGGGACTTCACCGCACCGGGCGGCCAATCTGAGAGCGGCTGCCCTGCCACGAAGCCCCGCCCCTTCCCCGCCCAACCTGTCTCACGCGGCCAATGGCGTGCGCGAGCGGCCTTCGATTAACCGAGCCCTGCCCCTCCGCTCGCGGCCAATAGTGTGCGCCGCCAGAACCTGGCCACGCCCCTCCCCTCTGCCTGCAGCCAATGGCGTACGCGCGCCGTCCCTCGGCCCGCACCGGCGGAGGGCGCGGGGCAGAACCACCCCGAGTACCTCCCTGCGGGGCCCTGGCTCCCACAGCGACAGGAGGGCAGACACGCAGTGATGCGGGGAGACAGCGCAGAGACGTTTATTAGCAACAAAAAGGTCTGCCGAGGCCGCATACCGATACAGAAAAAGGTTTGCTATAAAGATGTCATTTTTATAGGAAGTAGAAATAGGGTTGAGGCCCCTGAGACTGGCCTGGAGGAGGCACGGCAGCGAGTGCTTCCTCTTGGCTGGCCAGGTGTGATGTACCCCGAGTTCTGTTCCCACGGGACAGCGTGGCTGCCACCTCCAGGACAGACTGGATGGGCCACTCGTCAGCACCCAGGCCCCCGGTGGGGGCGCAGGCGGGGAAGCGCAGCAGTGCAAGGGGGCTCCCCACCAGGACAAATGGCTAAGCGTGTCACCGTGACAATGTCACCCCAGAGCATTCTCACTGGACCTGCGGGGCATTCCCGGCGTGCTGGGTGCCACCAGCCCCTGGATCCGAGGTCCAGCCATCTGCAAAGTGCCAACTGCTGTTCTCAGTCGAGCACCAGGTTATGTCACTCTCTTCCTTTTTGTGCCTTTGGCGCAGCCCCTGCCAAACCAGCCACCTAGGATGGGGGCTGAGCTGAGTGGTGCGCCCTGGTCTCCAGGCGAGGGCTCCTCTCGACTTCTGCGCAGCGACTTCCGACTGTGGCTGCCTTCTTCACCGGCCCGCAGGGGGGTTGCCAGGGAGAAGATGGGGTCCTGCCACCTGCCGGCCGAAAGGGGAAGCGGGGTCAGTGTGACCGGGAGCCGCCGTCACCGCCTGCCCAGGACAGGAACGCTGACTGAGTGACCCTGCTCCCGCCCTGTCTGAGCCGTGGCAGGCTTTGCATGGAGGTAGCCCCCCTGTCCTGAGCCGCAAGAGGGGGAAGCTCCCCCCTCGCTCCGCCTCGGCAGAGCGTGTCCTCGGCGGCTACGGCGGCACGGGCAGGTGGAGGCGGTCGTCCCAGCAGGGATGAGGCACTAGCAGCTCTGGGCCCCACCTCTCACTCGCACGGCCAGGGGCAGGGGGACCGGACCCTCTCCCCCTTCCCAGACGGTGAGGCTTGGCAGGTGGGAAGGCCAGCTGACTAGGGAGGTGTGGCCTACGGGCTCCCGGGTGAGGTCATGTGTCTGAGATGTAGAACCACATAGTATAAACTTAAGATACAGATAAGCACTGATAAGGAAAATGAGCTAAGTTAATGTAAAAAAAAAAAGTACAGTACACGGTAGGCCCACATTACAGAACACCACAAACATAACATACAAGAATTGCCAGGCCCAGAAGGTGAAGGGATCCTTAATTCTTGAACCCTTTGATTAAAAGAAGTTACTGATTTCCCCTATAAGACCCTGAAAATTCACAGAGAAAGAAAGTGTAAACTTTTTACTCAACACATACACCAGGTCTAAATTATCACAAGTTCTGCATTAAGGAACAGTTTCTTTAAGCTTCCCCAAGTCTGCCAGCTCCCCAAACCGAGTGCACGAGTCTGTTGGACTAGGATTGCCGAGAGCACGTCCCTTCGGGGGCCTCCCCTCCAGGCTGTCTGAGGTAAAGGGGGAACGTCCAGACACACACGGCCGACTCCCTCTCCCACAGGGAGTCCCATCAGCCAGGGACCTTGGCTGGCCGCTGCAGGCCACCACCTGCAGTCACACCTCAGATACTGCGTGCAACACCTCAGAGCTTCTTCTAGGCTCAGCTCGAGAGCAGACAGACACGTCCCATCCACACAGGGGCAGGAGGGGGGCATGCGCCTGCACCCCCTTACCTGCTGTAGGGGGGGATCTCCAGGCCCAGCTCGTCCATCAGGAGCTGCATGACGTCATCACACTTCCCGTGGAGCTTCAGGGCAGCCCAGTCATCCTTTGGGGTCCACTGGGGACAGGGGAAGGCCAGTGAGGTCAGCAGCTCAGTCCTCCAATGCCCGTGGCCTGGGCCTACTCGGCTAGCCCCCCAAGGTGCGTGAGTGCAGGGCGGGGCATCCCAGGAGTGAAGGAGGTGCCTCTGGGCAGCAAGTTACCTGCAAGTTCACAATGTAGAGCTTGGGCCGCCGGCTGGGGGGCTTGGTCATGCACCAGAGGCATGGGTACTTCTTTAGAACCTGTGCGGACGGACGGAGGGACAGACAGACCACACACACACCAGGGAACAAGCTACAGGAAGCTGGGCTCCATGCCGCGCTGGCCAGCTGCCAGCAGGTTCACTCCCTGCCCACCCGCAGTGCCATCTGTGTACCTTTAAGCTGGAGCCTAAACACAGGATCGTGTCTGCTTTGCTGGCAGCCTGGGTGGCTGCCTCCCAGTTCAGAGGCTGCCCCAGGGTCCCCCTCTCCCCGAAGTGCACAATGGTGTCGCGGAGCGGCGCCCCACACTTGTGGCAGGCCCGGCCCGTCTGGTGCCGGTGCAGGGCGGTGCGCTCCGTCACGTCGAACACCCGCACGTACTCCCTGTTGGGAGTGCAGGCCGTGCAGACCTGAGGAGGGAGGGCACGGTGAGTGGGGGCGCTGGCCCCCCCGGCCCCCCGGCCCGGGGACTGCTCACCTCGATGTACATGTTCCCGTGAGAGCTCCGAGATGGCCGAGCGCGGCAGCCCGCTCCGCAGGTGGAGCCCGTCGCAGTTTTGAGACACCCCGTGCTGCCCCTGAGGGGACAGGGCGGCGCTCAGCAGGAAGGGGGGGGGGGGGGCAGGGAGGCAGCAGCAGGCCAGGCAGCGGGACAACCGTCCTGCACCCAGAGCCCCCAAACCAGGGGCAACTCCAACCTGCATGGAGCCTCTAAGGCAAAACCTGAGAAGCAGGCTGGTCCCAGCAGGACTCAGGCCCCCCCCACTCCACCCCGTCCTCCCCCCCCCCCAACAGCTCTGAGGTACGTGGAGCAGCCTGGAGGGTCAATGTTTGCACCGTCCCCCTGCTCTTGGAGAGGAAGTGGGAGGATTAGAGAGAAGCTTAAGCCAGGAGGCTACACCACGGGGTGGGCTGACAGGCAAGGAGGTGGCCCAGGACCCGCGCTGTGGGCACGGCAAGCACACAGCTAGCCACGCGGGGCTCTTACCAGCTTCTGCTCGTGTAAGCGGGCGATGCTCATGTGGGTGAGGGTCGGCTCCGCCTCACTCAGGTCGGCGGCACTGCCAGGTGAGAGGGAAGCGGACGTCAGGCCCCCGCTGCCCCTGCCCCGCTCGGGGAAGGCTGTGCGGGCGCTTACCTCACGCGCCTCCCTTTCTGAAGCAGCGTCCACACTCCGTTCGGACCCCGGTAGTCTGGGATGGAGGCTGCCTGCGGGCTCAGGAGGAGATAAGCCCGTGAGCAGGCACCACCGCGGACACCGACGGCCCCCAAGAGCAGGAAGCAAATGTTGCTCCCAACACGTTCCAGGCCGGCCCTGCACTAGCCTCGACTCCTCCCACAGGGGATGGAGCGTTTCCTAGTCTACACGCCGGACCCAGGTGGAATGGACCGCACGCAGTCCTTCCCTCTGCCTGGGCCCCGCTCCCACCTGGTCCACCTCCTCCTTCCAGACTCCAATGAGCCCTGCTTCCTCTGGGGGCTCCTCCAGCCCAGCTCTGCAGCCACACTGTCCTCCACACTGAGGGGGCAGCTGGTCAGGCCCACCCGTGCCCCAGGTTCTAGCCAGTGCAGAAGAAAGGTGACCGCTAAGCGGGGTCCCTCCTCTATCCCCTCCTGGTGAGGTAAGTACTTTCTGCCCCTCCTCCACAAAGACTGCCAACCTCTCCGGTGAGATAAACACCTATCGAATTTCCCACGTTCCCAGGCCAGTGAAACGGAGCCACGGGACAGGCAGGCAGAGCAGGCGCGCCAGGTCAAGGGGCCCTGGGCGGCTCAGGCTGAATGATCTCCCTTCTGGGGAGCCCCGTCTCCTTCCTGCTCAAGTTCAATCGGCAGCTCTAACTCACGTGGAAAGTGGAACGCTCACAAACGGTGCCGCTCAGAGCACGAGGATGAGCAGCACGTGGACGAGCAGCCCCTTATGGCTCTTTAAGGAGGGACAGGACTGCTTTGAAATAACCTCCTGACGGGAGTCCACAGGGACTGTGGAGGGAGGCGGCCAGCCTGCCCGTGCACCGCCGGCTGTTGGTCAGTTGGTGCAGTCAACGCAGCAGACTCCTTTCTACGGGGCCCCTGCGCTCGTCCCTGTTGGAAGTGTCCTACTCGCCTCTTCGCCCATAAAATCTCACCCTCTTTCAGGGCTGGGACTCGGTGCACCTCCTACAAGAGCCAGGGCGTGTCTGGACTTCTAGTGACCTAACGCGGCCGGCTTCACGGGACAGGCATTCGCTTCTCCGCCTTAGTACTGTCACCCACGGGCTTCTCCCGGA
>NW_005872647.1:48991-55169 GCF_000147115.1 Myotis lucifugus | reverse complement strand
AGGCCACAGTCCCCATCCCCGTCTGGTCTCTGCTCACTGTCCCACGAGGCCCGGGAGCCCCAGCCCACCACCCTGGGGCAGGGCTGTTCTTCAAAATGAGGAGCAGGTAGAGGAGGAGGGGGGTGCCCCCCCCTGTGGCTGTCCTGGACCCACACAGGTTAGTGCCTGGGGTGACTTCACTTACTTGACTGGCTGCCCTAGATTTAGTACGTAGATTAGGATGAGCCAGGGGGTCAGAGTCAATTCCACAGAAACCACACCTGCCCTTGCTGGTTTGCCCAGGGATTAGATTGTTGGCCCACACAGACTGAAGGGTCACGGGTTCAATTTCCAGTCAAGGGCACGTACCTTGGTTGCAGGTTCCATCTCCGGCCTGAGTTGGGGTTTGTGCAGGAGGCAACCAGTCCATGTGATGTATCTCTTTTACATCAATTCCTCTTCTCTCTCTCTCTCTCTCTTTTCTCCCCCCCCCTCCTCCTCCTCCTCCTCCTCCTTCCTCCCTTCCACTGTCGGGGCGGGCGGGTGGGGGGGGGTATATCTTTGTGAGTTTCCCCAGGCTGCTTTTAGAATGCCCTATCCCCACCCCTCCTCCTCCCCTCCCCTTGGCCTCCCCCCCATCCCCCATCTGCGTACACCTAGATTTTTGCACTGGGCTGTTTTCGTTTTTTTTAAGCTTTTTAAAAATGTATTTGTATCCATTTCAGAGAAGAAGGGAGAGGAAAAGAGAGATAGAAACATCCATGAGAGAGAATCATTGATCAGCTGCCTCCTGCATGCCCCCTACTGGGGATGGAGCCTGAAACCCAGGCATGTGCCCGGACTGGGAATGGAACTGTGACCTCCTGGTTCATAGATCGATGCTCAACCACTGAGCCGCACGGGCCGGGCCGGGCCGGGGGCACTGGGCTGTTTTTAACTTGGCGAGAGGAGGGCAGATTAGACTGCTCTGCTCCAAGATGTGTTGCCAGCAGCTCCGACAGAGCTTTCCTATAAAGCAGAATTGGTGACCCTGTGGTGGGGCAGGCACAGTGTGCTCAACTGTGTGCAACTGTGCCGGGCGGCTCCCCTGCCCCCATCCTCTGCCTGTGGATCGAGACAGGAAGAGACCAGCCCGTGCCACCTGGATCTGAGGGGCAGTTGATCCTTCCACTTCCCCCTGATCACCATCCTCGGAGCTCCTCTTACCCGCATGCCCAACAGTTGTATCCCCATTGGACCCCACAGAAAACCCCAGACCTGACAGGTCAGGGTCTGACACTGGCACAGCAAGAGAGGGCTTGCTCAGAACTGAAGTCCCTGGTGTATTCCTCTTCCTTCTTCTTCTTCTTCTCTTTTTAGCGTGTTTTTAGTTGAAAGTGTGCCACACCCCCCAGTTTAAAAAGTTAAACACACAAAAGGGCGTATGATAACAAGAGATGGTCTCTTCCATTCCAGACCCCTGTGTCCCCAGGGTTTCCTTTGGGAGAGGTAACCCCTTTGGTTTTTTCTGCATCCTCCCAGATAACCTACTGATGGACAGACTATCCACGTATGCATGTCAGTCTCTCCTTAAGGGCACACGGGGAGCCCAGCTGCTGGGGCTTGAGCCCCAGCGTGGGGCGTGCAGGAGGCAGCTGATCAATGATTCTCTCTCATCCTTGATGTCTCTCTCTCTCTCCCTTCCTCTCTGAAATCAGTAAAAATGTATTTTTAAAAATCTTAAAATAAAAAGCACATGTGGGGGTGCACAGAGCATTGCTTTCCACCTGCCTTTTAGAAATCAAGAGTGTACTTTGGAGACCATGTGACCGCAGCCTGCCTGCATTTGCATCCCCTTCTTCACATTTGCATCGAGGCCTGTGTCTGGGCCTTGATGGCCTAAGCAGGTCTCTGCACATATTTCCAAGTTGTGTCCGCCTTTCGCTGTTACACATAGGGCTGCTGTCAAGATCTTGGTAGAGAAATCTGTGCACATGTAAGGGAACTTTTCCGTGGGATCCACTTCCAGCCACGGAATTCCCAGGCCAGAGCGGGTTTGGGGGAGATAAGGCCAAATTGCCCCCTGAAAGGTTGCCGGGTTGCACTTCCGCCAGGCCTGGCGCCCCAGCTCTGGCGGCAGCGTGGGGTCTGGCCTCTAGGACGTGGCGGTTAAGGGTGAGCAATGGTGTCTCTATCCCTCGGGGATTTTCCAGTGTAGATGAATATCTTTTCCTATGTCCTGTTACATTTACCATAAAGTTGTATATTCGTGTCCTTGGCCAGTTTTTATTGATTTGAACATTATAAGTGAAGGGAATGAATTAGTTTGTTACACACACATTGGGGATATTTCCTCCTTTTTCCATTTGTCTTTGAACCGTGCCCTCTCCCTTTCCCTGGTGTGTATTTTTATGTGACCGAAGATATCAATTTTTTCTTTTATAGCCTCTGGATTTTTTTCTGAAAAGTAATCTAACAGGTGCCCCATCCTAATCAGCCACATTTAACAGATGTGCACATTTCCCCATATGAAATTCTCCCAAGTATATCTATACTAATAAAAGAGCAATATGCTAATTAGACCGGGAGACCTTCCAGACATCCTTCCGGACAAAGCCATGGTGGCGGGGCCAAGGCAGAGGCAGTTAGGGGCAATCAGGCCGGCAGGGGAGAACAGTTAGGGGGATCAGGCTGGCAGGGGAGGGCAGTTAGGGGGATCAGGCTGGCAGAGGAGGGCAGTTGGGAGCGACCAGGCTGGCAGGGAGGGCAGTTGGGGGCAATCAGGCTGGCAGGTAGAGGCAGTTAGGGGTGATCAGGCAGGCAGGCAGAGAGGTTAGGGGCGATCAGGCAGGCAGGTGAGCAGTTAGGAGCCAGCGGTCCCAGGTTGCTAGAGGGATGTCCGATTGGAGAGGGTGCAGGCTGGACTGAGGGACTGCCATGCATGAATTTTGTGCACCGGGCCACTAGTACTAGTTAGTATATAGAACTAAAGCCTTGCCCCTATAGCCTATCCTGTTCTCAGTCTTCCCAGGATGTACTGCTTCAATTTGGAAGCACCCTATGTTTTATTATCTTAAGCACACAGTGTTTACACATGTACACATGCATGCAAAACAGTGCTGCTTCGCCACACACACACGGAATTATTTTATAGGTGTTTAACTTTTAAGTACAGCCATGTGCTGCTTCACGACGGGGAATGTTCTGAGAAAGGCATCGTTAGGCTGTTTCGTCGTGTGAGCAGCATAGTGCACTTGCCACACACCTAGGATATATGGTGTTTGTTCCTGGGCTGCAAACCTGTACAGCAGTCGTTCCCAACATGGGGCACATGCCCCACGGGGGCGGGGAGGGGCAATTCGAGAATGAGTTATTAACAGTGTATTGCTTGCATTCCTTATGGTTCTAGGGGCCTCATATACAGTCTATACATATACATTGTGACATTTATGCATTTCAGTTCTCTCTTATGTTTTGAAACCTTATTTGCTATTTTTTCATATCACTTCATATTATTATTATTTTTAACAATTTCTTAGCGATTTCTTCCTCAGGACTTCAACTGTTCTTTGGTTCTTTTATTTTTCTCTTTCATGGATGCCATGTTCTTTGGAAGCTTGTTTAGACCAAGTTAATGCCCTTTTAGGCTTCCTCCACGTGAATAGGAGTTCACTTTTTTACTAATAAGAATTCTATGTCACAGGGGGGTGGGCATCAGGATCTTAGAGATGCTAGGTGGGGCATGGCCCAAAAAAGGTTGGGAACCACTGCTGTACAGCATATTACTGTACAAAACAACAGGAGATTAAATCAAGCACATGAGACAATGATGCAATCCTAAGATGCTGGAACCACCAGATAACTGAGGCTGCTGCCCACAAAATGCAGCACACTGTTCTCCAGCAAACTTTTTTTTTTATATATATAAACAGACACAAAGTATACTATAGTAAATAGTCATTTAAAAATATTTTTTAAATTGATTTCAGAGAGGAAGGGAGAGGGAAAGAGAGAGAGAGAAACATCAATGATGAGAGAGAATCATTGATTGGCTGCCTCCTACACGCCCCGCACTGGAGTTCGAGCCTGCACCCCGGCATGTGCCCTGACTGGGAATCGAACCCGGACCTCCTGACACTCAGCCACTGAGCCACACCAGCAGGGCAGTAGTTATTTATCGCGATGGTGCGCTGCACATAATTGCACGTGCAGTACTTTTATATGACTGGCAGTACAACAGGTCTGTTCACACCAGCATCACCTCCCACACGTGAGTAACGCGTGGTGCTTTGCTGGTAGATGGCTGTGAGGTCACTAGGTGATAGGAACTCTTCAGCGCCATTACAATCCGATGGGACCACGGTTGTATGTGTTGTCCGAAGGGTTGGAAAGTCGTCATGCGTTGCATGGCTGTAATGGACCCATGCTTGTGTGTCTGTCTGCAACACTTTGGAAGATGGACGTCTTGTTTCGGGCTGACCCAACTTGATACATATGGAGTGATTTCTTCCCTTTAAGTGGCTGTATAATAGTCAGTTGTGTGAATGTGCCACAGTTTATTCAGCCACCCCTCCAGGACACAGAAGACATGTCCATTCTGTCCTGTGCCCCCGTGCCCAGTGCTGTGACAGGCATCCTGAACGGGGGCACACATACAGGGGTGGGTACTCTGGGCTGTGCCTGCACGTAGAATTGCTGGATGGTAAAGTGTGCAAACTTCAGCCCTACGAGGCATTGTGAAGTGCCCTTCCCAGCCTTAAACCAGCGGTTCTCAACCTGTGGGTCGCGACCCCTTTGGCGGTCGAACGACCCTTTCACAGGGGTTGCCTGAGACCATCCTGCATATCAGATATTTACATGACGATTCATAACAGTAGCAACATTACAGTTATGAAGTAGCAACGAAAATAATTTTATGGTTGGGTCACAACATGAGGAACTGTATTTAAAGGGCCAGAAGGTTGAGAACCACTGCTAGATCCATGAACTCCTGCCAGCAACACGCAAGAAATGACACATCCGGTTTCATCTGCCTTCCCTGGTCGCGAGTGAGTTTGAACGACTTTTTGAAGTTCCCAGATCTTATTTAATTAAAACAAAAAATCCATTCAGACATGTCTAGCAAAGAACATGTTAGTAATCAGAGTCGTTTTAAAATCATGTATACATCCCTGGTTCATGAGAAAACGTTGAACATGGTAGAACTCTGATTGGAAAACTAGATACACTGAGAAGGATATATCAAACTGTTACTGATGAGTTAGCTTCGTTACAGCTGGGAAAGTGAGAAGATACATTTTGCTTGGGGTATAAATGGAAATATTAAACTTAAGATAATGCAGTAGTACCCATACATTCACCATTTCTCTGTATTTTTCTTGAGTTCGTATTTTATGATATTGATTTTTAAGATCCTATTTTTCCGTTACAGTTTCCATTCAGTATTATTTTGTATTAGTTTCAGTACCGCCTAGTGGTTAGAGTCTATCTTATCCTTTAAACTTAACCGTTGGACTATCTTATCCTTTATAAGTCCCCACCTGGCCCCATGCATAGTTGTTACAATATTATTGACTGTATTCCTTGCGCTATACTTTACATCCTGTGACTATTTTGTAACAACCGGTCTGTACTTCTTCATTCCTGCACTCCCCCCGCCCCCCGTGGACATCTCTTCATATCCTTTGGTGTTTGAGTTTAATCTGAGAATAACCTTTTCCTGTCCTTTATTTTCGTTGGTTCCTTGGTCTTTTATGGATTGGAAGGCGTTCTGGTTTATCCAAGTATCTGATGAGTATACGCCTGGTGTCAGACTTCCAAGGCCAGACCTCTTACCCACCTCCCCACGGTCCCTGCCTGTGGCCCACCAGCTTTGAGGTCATCTCTTCTGCTGACGGGAAACTGCCCAGGAGAGGGGTCCTGATAGGGGGCCTGGGCACGGTCTCTAGGAGATGCGGCCCTGGGAAAGAGAGGAAGGGACTTCTCCAGGGTGGCCTCCTCCCTCTCCCCACGACAGCATGCGCCCTGAGTCTGGCCCGTCCTCGGGGTCCGCCTTAGTGCCCCCCTCTCTCCCTGGGCAGCCGTGTGCGTCTTGTGCAGTGTGTGCATTGGTCCCAGCTGCCAGGAGGGGAGGGGCGTGCCGGTCAGCCATTGTCATGGCTGGACTTGCCCTTGTCGTTCTTACTACGATTATAAGGTTCTTCAGTAATATTTACTGAAA
>NW_005872647.1:47603-48891 GCF_000147115.1 Myotis lucifugus | reverse complement strand
TCAATAACGGTTTGTTCTGTATAGGACCCGGAACTGACACTGCACAGCCTGGGGCCACGCAGCGAGGCTGTGGGGTTGGGTTGGGGAGACCCGGCCTGGGGGTTCTGCTTTAATTGGGGTTGAAGGTTGTCAACATGAGAAACATTTGCACCTGCACCTTATTTTATGCATTGCGATCAAAGGAGGAGGCGTAAGGGAATTACGTGAAATCCATTGGTGATAGATTAGGGAGGCGGGAGGAACCAAAGCAGGGAAGGCTCTGGGGTGGGATATAGACTAAGGCAGCCCCAGTGGGTTTAGCTCAGTGGATAGAGCGTCAGCCTGCGGACTGAAGGGTCTCGGGTTCGATTCCGGTCAAGGGCACATGCCCCGGTTGCAGGCTCGATCCCCAGTGGGGGGCGTGCAGGAGGCAGCCGATCCGTGGTTCTCTCTCATCATTGATGTTTCTATCTCTCTCCCCCTCTCCCTTCCTCTCTGAAATCAATAAAAATATATTTTTAAAAAAGAAGAGTAAGGTGAGAGACACGTACTTCTTTTACGTTGGTGGGTCCAGGATAGTTAGCAGGTGACACTAACAGTGAGGGTTTTGTGGTCTCTGCTCCGGTGCAGTGAGAGGTCCAGTAAAGGTTTCCTGTTGATCGTATCTCTGCAGGAGTATTCGTGGGGGCTGGGAGTTTTCAGCCTTGGAGGCACTATTTCCCAGAGTAATTTTAGTTCTTTTTGGGTTCTGCAGAGTCCGAACAAGTTTTTAGGAATATTGTGTTGATGGGTTAAAGTGCACGGCTTATGGACTGACCTCCAAGGGGCTGTCATCTCCAGAGTCACATCAAACCCTTTTTATGTTGTTGTTGCTGTTAATCCTCATCCCCTTGAGGATATTTTTCCATTGGTTTTTTTTTTTTTTTTTTTTTTTTTTTTTTTTTTTTAGAGAGAGAGAGAGTGGAGAGGGAGAGAAAGAGAGAGAGAAAAACATCGATGTGAGAGAGACACATCGATTGGTTGCCTCCCACACAGGGATTGAGCCTGCCATTGAGCTACGAGCCTTTAACCAGAACCGAACCCGGGACCCTTTAGTCCTCGGGCCGACGACGCTGTATCCACTGAGCCAAACCGGCTAGGGCTCATCCAGTCCTGTTACACCCCTTGGTTTCTCTCCCCAGCTGTCTGATAGAGCCGAGAGGACTCGGAGCGCCCGGTAACCAACCTTTACATGCACATCCCCAGAGGAGTCGATCATGTCCCTACAGTTGAGTTGGAATCCCCTCTGGCTCCTGCACATCTGGAGGAA
>NW_005872647.1:45973-47335 GCF_000147115.1 Myotis lucifugus | reverse complement strand
ATTACTCAGCAAAAGGTTTTGTTCAGACTCTGAGCAAGCAGTTCCGACTGAAAGCCAACGTTAAAACCAGCCGCCCATTTTCCTCCTGGCCTGGGTTCTCTCAACCCTTCACCAGGAACTCCACCTCAAGGATTTTTTTTTTCTTTTTTTAACAGCTTCAATAAAGTTGGGCCTCTTACCTTAAAAGAAGGAGATTCGGGATTCTGAGAAAAATTTACCCAAGCTCCCCCGAAGCAAAGCGGAGAGGGGGTGGGGCACGGTGGGCCCCTGCGGGCACCTCGCAGGTGGTCCTGGGTCCGCCAGGTGGTCCTGGGTGGGCGTCTCTGGAATCTTGCCCCGAGACACCAAGTAAACGTCAATGTCAGAAACCTTTGCGCCTGTAAAGGATTTTTATGAGTTCGTGTGAGCCAAACGGATAACCATGGCCTGGACATAAAATCTCCAGGAACTGCTGTGGAGAGTGGCAGTTTTGCACCTTCTCTTATGCATTACCATCAAAGGAAGAGGCAGAGGGGGGTCCTGTGAGATCCGTTGGTGATAAATGAGGGAGGCGGGAGAGAGCAAAGCCAGGCGGGGACCTCTCCGGGGTTGGGTAAGAAGTAAACTGGATATAAGGGGGCGCTTCATCGACAGGGGTGGTTATAGGAGAGTTAAGACAGTTAACAATTAACACCGCAGCAATCGCAATGAGGGGTTTTGTGGTCTCTGCTCTGGTGCGGTTGGTGCCCTGAAGGGTCTGGGAAAAGGAAATTACCCAGCATTCCAAAGGCATGTTATCTTAGATGCAAAAAGGCTACAGACAGGCTCCTTGAAGGTAGAGATGCACCTTTGTCAGGGAAGAGACTGCCCTAGGACATGACGACCCGCCAGGACTCGCCCTTAGTCGGGAATTTTTATGTTCAGACCATCCTATGTGGTTACTTTCCGTCTCTGAGTTTGTCGGGCCGCCATGCAGGCCTCCCCTGAGCTTGTCAGGTTTAGTACGTATGTGGCTCCTTTCTCGTCCACAAGGGTTTCAAGGACTTACTCTTTTTGTTTCTTTTTTTAAACCAGAACATGAAATTGCACAACCAATCGTTGAAATCCTTAGGATGCACTGCGACAGCTGCCCCTGGCTCTTGGCAGCTCTTCTCCACCCCCCCACCCCCACCACCACCCAAAGCCGACTCTAGCGCGCCCAGGGCTTTGTAAAGGGGGTTCTCGGAGGTGGAACTTAATAAAAGGTCTGTGCACACGATTTCTAGTCAACACTAATGAGTTTGTTTCTTTTAAATTTTTAATTGGGGAGCCGGAAATGTGTTTTGTTGTGACGTTATCCTGCCGGAAGTTCTGGGTGTCAAAGAAGTAAGACTTGTGAAGTAC
>NW_005872647.1:43086-45180 GCF_000147115.1 Myotis lucifugus | reverse complement strand
CTGGGCAGGTGTGGCCTGCCAGGCATGGTCAAGGGCCAGCACTGGGCCAGACGCCAGGGTCAGGAAGAGGTTGGGGCTGGGCCAGGTGGCCCTGTGCCTCCACACCCAGAGCCCCTGCTGGGGAGCAGGATGGAGGGAAGAGAGGGGACTTCCAGACTGACATGGGGAGCCCTTGGGACCACGGCCCTTCCTCGGGCACGTCAGCCCCCGACAGCCCTTCTGACGCGGAGCCTGGGAACCAGTCGGGTGCTCCGGAGGGACCTCGTGTCCCCCTTTGCCCGCCTCCGCCCAATAGAAATGGCGTGGGAACCACACATGCAAGCCACACGTGTCATTTTACATTTTAAAAATGCTAACTTAGCCCTGGCCGGTTTGGCTCCTTGAGACAGAGCGCCGGCCTGGGGACTGAAGGGTCCCGGGTTTGATTCCAGTCAAGGCCATGTACCTCGGTGGCAGGCTCCTGGCCCTGGCCCGGGGTATGGGGGAGTCAGCCAATCGATGTGTCTCTCTCACATTGATGTTTCTCGCTGTCTCTCCCTCTCCCTTCCACTCTCTCTAAAAATCAATGGGGAAAAAATCCGCGGGTGAGAATTAAAAAAAAAAGCTAATTTAGTCATATTTGTAAAAAGTAACAATGAGGTGAACTTCATTTTAATCCTTTAAGCCAATCTGGCCAAAATAGCATTCCCATGTGTGATCCGTGTAAATAATGCGAAGGTGATAGGTGACGCTTTTGGTCTAACTCTGAGATCCGGTGTCTATTTTTCTTTTTCTTTTTTTTTTTTAAAATATATATTTATTGATTTAAGAGAGGAAAGGAGAGGGAGAGAGAGATAGAGACATCAATGATGAGAGAGAATCATTGATTGGCTGCCTCCTGCACGCCTCCCAACCGGGGATCGAGCCACAACCCAGGCACGTGCCCTTGACTGGAATCGAACCTGGGACCTTTCAGTCCACAGGCTGATGCTCTATCCACTGAGCCAAACCAGCCAGGGCCGGTGTCTATTTTTCGCTTAGAGCACACCTTGGTGTGGTCCCTCACGTGGCAGGGCCACCGCATGGCAGGGACCACCGTGCGCACCCCTCTCAGGACAGGCCAGAGGAGGGAGTGGACCGGCCACACTGTGGGGAGCTGGGTTCAAGCCCCCAGCCCCAGGAGCGCCTTCATCTTTCAGTCCTTGGGGCCAAACGTGTCGGCTGCTGGGTGTGAGGTCCCAGGAGAGTAACAGGCAGGAGCCCCTGCCTAGCAACCCGGGGCAGGTCCCAGCCACACAGGTTTGTCCTTTATTTACCCTGGGCACGGCCCGGACCCTTTGCCTCCCCGCCCTGCCACACCGCCCGGCTTCCTCACCCAGAGAAAGGAATTCGAAGCGTCCGCCCCTCCCTCGCAGACACCAGAAGTATGATGTGCGAGTGGCTCCCTGCGGAATCTTGTGACGGGCAGCTGACAGACTGGGTGATACCGTGTTTCCGTGCGGGAGGCCGCAGTGCTGGGCTGTTTGGGGTGCCGAGCGGGGAGGGAGGAGCCGGTGGCCCCCGAGGTGGGGGACAGAGAGCCTTGTGACGCTGCGGTGGGAAGCCCGTCCTCCCTTTCCCTCCGCACTTGGGTGTCTGGAGAGACGCCCCATCTGCTCACTGTGGGCCTCGGGGCAGTTGGTCAGTTACTCTGCCCTCTGCTGCCTGGAATGAGCCTGGGGCCGAAGAAGCCCAGCGCCCTCCCGGGCACCCTGTGACCACGTTGCGCTGGTCAGTGGAGGGGAGAGGATGCAGGCTGCGGGCTGTGACCAGCCAGGGCTGGACCTGCCACAGCCTCTTCCCCTCTTGCTCCGATAGATCCACCGGTTAATTCGACAGATCTGTCCTGAGAGGCTGCTGTGTGCCAGGCACTGCTCCAGACACGGGTGATGGGGCAGCACACACAACAACGGGAAGAATCTTTTCCAAGCAGGGAGGGGGTCTGAGCTATTGGGGATGTGCTGGGACGTGGAGGTGAGTAAGAGCTGAGTGTCCAGGGAGTAGCATGGCTGGGCTGAGCCCATGACAATGCAGAGGCCTCGCCCAGTCAGGAAAAGGGTGGGGCCAGGGTGACTC
>NW_005872647.1:37358-42986 GCF_000147115.1 Myotis lucifugus | reverse complement strand
GGGGTGGGGGGGGTGGGGGTGGGTGCTGGCCAGTATGTCATGGGCATCCTGGTAGGTCAGCCGCAAGGTCGTGGGCTTCCTGAGTGCTGCGGAGCCCATGGAGGGTTTCGAGCAGAGGCGAAGTGACAGGTGGCCAGTCCATTCTCCAGCACTGACCGTCGCGCCCATGAGCCATCGATTGACGTGGGTTAGAACCCCAGGAGAGCTCCCATGGCCGGACCCGGCAGTTGTGTTCGTTACATTAAGTTCCCAGCCCAGCGCGAGTCCCCTCCGGGATATCGGCACCGGACACTAAGCGACAGGACTCGCTGTGGGTTGGCTGACACCGTCGAGGCTCCCACACCCTGACAGGATGGACACGCTGCCCCGCTTCCTGAGGTGAAACGTGTGTGCTCAGGTGTCGACCCCGTCCTGCTGTCGGTTCGGATGGTGGCCACGCCATTTCGGGGCCCGGAGACCCTGGCCCCACCCCCGGCTGAGGGTCTCGGCCCGTCCCACATCCGTGCAGGGACGCGACTGCGTGAGCGTGAGTGCCGTCGCTGCCAGGACTCCTGGACGTCTGGTGTCCAGATGGAGGGCAAAAGCCGACCTGCAAGCACAGCTGCGGGCCCGAGGACGCGCTGGCCAGCTTCCCGCGCAGCCCGGGCTGGGGGCAGCAGGCGCGCACTCCAGGGCCTGGGGCGTCTAGGGAGCGATTCCGTCCAGGATGGTGTGGGAGGCGGCAGGGCTGGGGGTCCGGGCCGGGCCCCGGGTTCCAGCCCCCTCCTCACCCGCTGTGGGACCCTGAGCACGTTGCCGGCTCTTGGCACCTCGGTTCCCTATCTGCACACGGGAGGTAATAATAGTGTTTAGCTCACAGGGTTGAGATCATACTTGGACAGCCCCCTGAGAGCGTCTAGCAGGGCAGTTCTCAACATTCCGTAATCTCTGGAGACTTTTTTTTCCCCCACAGCGGAGAGGGGGAGTGGGGGGGACCTACTGCCATCTAGGGGTCCAGGTCCCCATCCTGTGGCACATAGGACGGCCCCCACAACAATGACTGTCTGGCCCCCGAAGTCACGGAGAGGAGGGTAAGACCCCGTGGGGTCGCACCTCGAAAGTGCACCATACACTTCCGTTATGCATAAAGGATGGGATCCACTTGTAATCTCCCTTTATTCCTCGTGTGGCCAGCATTTAGGACACATCTGCTACATTCTAGGCACCGTCACGGAGTCTGCAGACATCAAGAACTCCCAACCACAGAGGCAAGATAACAACATAATATAATTATACTATGAAGTTACGTTCTGCGATGAGGCATCGCCTCTGACTCAGGGACTCTGATAGACTCTTGGAAAACAACAAGCGTTGGAGTTCAGAGGTCAGGGGAGAGCAGGCGAGGCAGGAAAAACAGTGATTACATGACAGGAGGTTATCATACCTGGAAGGGCTAAAATCAGGAGGTAAACAGTCTTTTGTGGGGAGAGAGACATCCGTTGCTCAGACGTGCCAGAGAAGACGTCAAGGAAGAGGTGTCCTTGAGCCGGTGCTCAGAAGGAGGGGGGCTGTCAGGCCGCCGGGGTGAGGAGGGGTGGCGGCCGGGATGGGAGGAAGAGGCGGCTCTGGCCCCGGGGCCTGGGACCGGGTGGCAGGTGCATCTGCAGGGCTGTGGCCTGACTTGGAAGGGCCCCCATGGCCTCTGAGGAGATTCGGATTTTCATTTAAGGAACAGGGAGCAACAGGAGCAGGAAGGTGGCTCCACCGGAATGGTTTCTTAGGAAGATTCCAAGGATGGGGCTCGAGGGAGGCAGGGCTTGTGGTAAAGAGATCGGTCAGGCCTTAGCCGGTTTGGCTCAGTGGATAGAGCCTCAGCCTGTGGCCTGAAGGGTCCTGGGTTCGATTCCGGTCAAGGGCATGTGCTCGGGGTTCGGGCTCGATCCCCAATAGAGGGTGTGCAGGAGGCACCCGATCAGTGATTTTCTCTCCTCATTGATCTTTCTATCTCTCTCTTCCTCCCCCTTCCTCTCTGTCATCAATAAAAATAAAAAAGAGGCCAGTTAGGAAGCATGTGATGGGGGGTGGGATCCAGACTCCGCCTCCGGCTTGCGAGGAGGAGCAGGAGGGCTGCACCCTGAATATTCCCGAGGCTCCCGGCGGGGTGGCCTTGACCCCAGACCAAGTCCTATAAAGCGTTCTGCGCCCCCCGCCCCCCCCCGTGCCTCCCACAATGCCAAGCGCTCAGTGGGAGTTCAGCAAACATTGGCTGGAATTGGGAAACGGGGCAGAATCGATAATACTTAGTAACTGTTTAGTAGGGATGGCGTGGAGGGGAGGGAGGTGTTGGAGACTTGAGTTGAAAATCTGGGGGCGGTGAGGAGAGATGGGTCCAGTTTGGCACATGTTCAGTGTGAGGAATTTAAGGTCATCAGGTAGGATGTGCCATAGAAAGTCAGAAGAATTCGGATGGGGCCTGGGAGAGAGATTCAAGGGCTGAAAATCAAGAGCTCGAACCATCGGGGTATGATTGGTAGCTAAAGGTCTGCAAACGAACAAACAGGTCCAGTGGAAACACACGGGGGAGCGGAGGTTCAAGGTCAGGGGCCTGGGACCCACACAGGCGGAGGTAGCAAAAATCCTGCTGAGAGTCAGGTCAGGGAGGGGCCCTGGTGCCAGTATCGGAGCCTCAGCGTGAAAGTGAGGGTGGGAGGCAGGGCTGGGGCGGGGCGAGGGGTGAGTGGGAAGGGAGGATGGAGCACAGACAAGGACGTGTGGGCCTTGGAGACCGGGACACAGATGCAGGGGCAGCTTGAGGTGGAGACGGAGGCCCGAGGGGTGTTTGTTTTAGGTAGAGGGAGGCCTGAGGACCTGTCTGAATCAGAGGCAGTGGAGAAGGAGGGAGAGCTGGAAGGGTCAGGGCAAGAGGGGGTCCGTGAGGGGGGGCAATGATGGGAAAGTGAGTGGGGCCCGGTGTCCAGGCACAGGGCTCAGGAGGGAGCAGGCATGGGAGTGACCTAGCGGCGGCAGGCAGGCGGCTCCTGCCATTGATCAAGGTCACGGAGCTGCGCTTCTGCCCCTACGCCCCTGCCACAGCTTCTGAGGGATGTGAAGCCCACATCCCTTGATGGGCCCCGAGCTCTGCAGGGCCTGAGCATCCTGCTGTGCCCCTTGGGAGGAACACGGTCCTGGGTCCTGTTCCTCTGAGTACAGCGGGTGCCTGCCGAGTACGCGCTGTGTGTGAGCTGGAGTGCGGAGCGTGCGTCACAGTCGCTGGTCGGCTGCGGTCCGCAGGGCCTGTTTCCCAGCCCTGCGCCCCCGGTCTGCCCTTTGGCGAGTTCCGTGGCCGCGCTCGGCAGCCTCACTTCTGCCCGGGCCACTGGTTCCTGGCAGAACACCAAGAGAGCACACAGCCTTCCGGCCAGTCGGCTCTGCTAGCAGTTGGGTGCGCTGGGCACCCTGGCGGCCAGAGCCTGCTGCCCCTTGGACATGAGTGGACCGGACGCCTGCTCCCCTGCCCAGGTACCGACGTTGAGTTTTCTTCTGCCCTTTGATACCGAGGGGCTCCGTCAGTAATGTGGGGAGCAGCTGGGAGAAGGCCACCGGTTGTCCCGAGGTAGCAGCCAGTCCAAGACTCCCCTGCCTGAAGGTTGGGGGGGCAGGGGGGGGCTGCAGAGTCACCGTCTTGGCTTGGCCCAGCGAGGGGAGGGGTGGGCTCATGGAATCCCAGCGGGGGTGTCTTAGAGAAGCCCCAAGACTAGCCAGTCTGCTGAGCATCAGCCAGCACAGGGTGGGGACAGAGACACGAGTGCAGAACTTTCTTGTTCAAAGCAGGGCTAGTGGTCTTGTTGCTCTGACCGGTCAGTGCTGGTCACTGTGCTGGCTCAGGTCTCCTCCATCCAGGGCGGCCTGCCGGCGGCTGAGTGTTTGCCTTTGTTACTGCGGACACACTGTGTGTAGTGTTTCCACCTTGGCTGCATGTTTGACTTGTTTTTTTTTGTGTGTTTTTTTTTTAACTTACCAATGCCTGGGCTCTGCCCCTAACCAATTAAGTGAGAATCTTGGGCCCAGCTGGCGTGACCCAAGTGGTCGAGCGTTGACCTATGAACCAGAAGGTCACGGTTTAATTCCCAGTCAGGGCACATGCCTGGGTTTCCGGTTCCATCCCCAGTGTGGGCGTGCAGGAGGCAGCTGATCAATGATTCTCTCTTCATTGATGTTTCTATCTCTCTCTCCCCCTCTCCCTTCTCTGAAATCAATAAAAATATATTTCAAAAAAATAAATGGGAATCTTGGGGAGCGGGGCCTGGACACCTGCATTTTTTTTACTTCTCAGGTGATCGGCTGCCTTGTGCAATCAGTGTTGTGAGCTACAGATAGCAAGGGGTGACTCCTGGTCATGAAAGGAAGATGGGGAGAGGATGGGGAGATGCTAGAGCTGGAAGGATCCTGGTCGCAGCCTAGCAGAGGGCACCCACCCCCTGGGAGCCGGTTAGGATCGGGCCCACCCACACCCCCTAAGTCAGAACGGGCAGGCCCAAGGTTTGAGGAACCTGCTCTCGCCACCTGCCGGACCAGCGCTACTCAACCTCATGGGATCTTAGTCAAATGCCGATTCTGATTCTGCGGGTCCGGAGGGGCCTCAGGGGATGAATTTCTAGTAAGTTTCCTAGGGAGGCCCACGCTGCTGATCAGGTATATTTTGACCTGCAAGCATCTCAGACCAACTTCCCAGCTTCCCAGCCAAAGAAGCCGAGGGTCAGCGCGGGAGAAGGGACTCCCCCAAAGGAGCCCACCAGGCTGCTCACTCTCTCCAGACCGAGGGCTGGCTCCGTGTGGGCGGCGAGCTGGCAGCCGGCTGGGTGGGGACAGGCAGACCTGACTCCTTCCCTCACCGAGCTTGCGTTCCAGTGGGCGAATCAGCGGGCAAACAAATGAGTCACCGAACCCCGTCCAGGCCAGAACGGCCGAGAAGGCCATACAGGGTGACGTGGGGGGTGGTGGCAGTGGCTGTGGGTAGGTAGGGGAGGCGTGCACTTTCGGGAAAGCAAGCATGGAAGTTACTAGAACCACACCTTTCCCTGGGGTCTCCTGGTTACAGATTACAGACCTAGAACTGGACTGGACAGGGCCAGGTGCCATCCCCACTGGGGTCAGAAGATGGGTGCTGCTGACCCTACTGGGACCCCTGACACTGGTCGCCTCATGACCACCACCCCCCCTCCCCCGCCCTTCCTCAAGGCTCATTCTTCAGGGCTCAGGGCCTCCGAATGGAGCCGGAATGCCCCCGCGGGGCGGAGCGGGGCAGATAGGACAGAGTTCGGATCATTGATTTGTGATTTGTAAGAAAACCCAGGCCGTGTCCAGACGAGGAGAAACGTTGGAGATTTTTCGCTTAATCTAGAGAGTGCAGGCACTCGGGTTCCCCACTCCTGGCCCCTCAAACCGGCTGCTGTGGGTCCGGCCGGCCTGGCTCAGTGGTGGAGCTTCGACCTACGAACCAGGAGGTCATGGTTCGATTCCCGGTCAGGGCACATGCCCGGGTTGCGGGCCTGTGGGGTGCTGATCAATGATTCTCTCTCATCATTGATGTTTCTATCTCTCTCTCTCCCTCTCTGAGATCAATAGTAATATATATTTTTTTTAAAAAAA
>NW_005872647.1:11699-37258 GCF_000147115.1 Myotis lucifugus | reverse complement strand
CAGTTTGGCTCAGTGGATAGAGCGTCGGCCTGCGGACTGAAGGGTCCCAGGTTTGATTCCGGTCAAGGGCATGTACCTTGGTTGCGGGCACATCCCCAGTAGGGGGTGTGCAGGAGGCAGCTGATCGATGTTTCTCTCTCATCGATGTTTCTAACTCTCTATCCCTCTCCCTTCCTCTCTGTAAAAAATCAATAAAATATATTAAAAAGAAAAAAAAGAAAAGAAAACCCAAACCAGCTGCTGTGGACTAGCCTTCCCGGGTCCTCCCCATTACTGAGCAGCCCAGGGAAGGGCCCTGGAGTCTGGGGTTGTAGGAAGTGGCCGGGTGATTCCTGGGATCCAGGTTACCGGGGAACCCGGCGTGGAGAGAAGAAATCACACAGGCCCTGGCTGGGTGCTCAGTTGGTTAGAGCGTCGTCCCGGTACGCCAAGGTTGCGGGTTTGATCCTCGAGCCCATGTAAGAATCAACCAATGAACGCATAAATAAGTGGAACAACAAATCGATGTCTCTCTCAAATCAATAAATTAAAAAAATATAAATATATATTTTTAAAAAAGAACCGGGCGCTTGGCGGCGCCCCACGCCTCTTCGTGTGGCTGTGGACGCTGCAGAAGGTTTCTCCCAGGTGACCCCGAAGCGTGGCCCCGGCTGAGTTTTGGGGTTTAGGAACCTCTCTGTTAACGCGCCGGTGGCAGCTCCCCCTTCCACTGCCTGGCCTTTGCCTTTACCTGAGCGGGTCTCCCACCTCCTCCTCTGACCCAACAGACCCTCTGCTCCCCAAACTCCCCGTTCGAACACCCCGTCTTCTCTGTTTCCCACGCGCCCGGCGGGGAGGGCTCGGGCACTGTCTGTGTTTAATCAGAGTCCAGAAGGGCCAAAGAGGCCTCGTGGGCCAGCTCGAAGCGGCGCCCTCACCCCACTGTCTGGCCTGGGCAGGCCGCTTGGTGGGAGTCCTGGGAGACTGGTGACGGGGAGGCGGCCAGGGGCCAGAACCAAGGGGAGGCCTCGGAAGGTGGTGAACAGATCAAGTTCAGTTACATAAATTTTGAGTCACACCCTCGTTCAGTTAGCTGTTAATTTCCTATAAAAAAGTGGGTGGAGGTGCCCATTTGCCGCCCGGAGCTGGCCCTCCCAAGATCAAAATGAGGAAGAGGACGGCGAGGGGAACCCCACCAGGGAAGCGGGGGCCAGCCAGTTTGGCAGGGACCCTAATCCTTGAGGGTTGGACTTGGTTTCCCTTCCTGTCGCCCAGGACCTCTGGAACCCCTGATGCTGCCCTCCAGGGTCTGGGGGTGTCCGGGGCGAGCAGGGCGCCCATGGATGGCCGCCCTGAAGCAGCTCTGTGCCAGCGGCGGGCGGGGGGAGGGGGGAGGCAGAAGGAGGCCGGCCGTGGGCGTGTCCCGCTCCGATACCTGGCAGGTGTGAGTGGTGCTGACCAGACACCTGTGACTCCTGCTTCCTAGGTGGCTCGAGGCAGCCGGGATGTCAGCTCTTCCCAAGAACCCTGCTTCCCGCTGAGAAACATGATCAGCAAGTCCCGTGAGTGTTGTCCCAGAGCTCCCCACCCTGAAACGCGGGCCCCCACCCCCAGAAGCAGTCTCGGGTAGCATCCTGGGACCCCGGGGGTCGGGAGGGACAGACAGGGAGCTAGGGGCCCCTCTCTTCTTCTTGAAGGACTTTGGAAACGCTCAGGTCCAAGCCCCGGGCTGGAAAGCAAGGGCCAGGCTCGGGTTGGCTTGCGTTGGGGGTTGCAGGGGCCCCAAATGGGGCAGGTGAGAGGGTGGACTAGGACGGTGCCCGCCTGTTTCTGCCTCCAGCCCCTCTGTGCCTGTGCCCCGCAGGCTGCAAGCTCCTGGCCATGCTGGCACTGGTCCTGGTCATCATGGTGTTGTACTCCATCTCCCGGGAAGACAGGTACATTGAGCTGTGAGTCCAGCTTCCCTGGCCTTCCGCCGGTTCATCTCAGGAGCAGGGCTTGGGACGGAGCGTCATAGGGAGGGGACAGAGTGGGCAGGAGGGCTCAGGGCCTGAGTGTGACCTCTCCCTCAAACTCAGCATGAAATTCTCCCGGGAGGGTGACATTCTTAGGGGGTGGGTTTGGGGGGGTCGGGTCTGGGATGACTCCCCCAGGCCCTCGGCCAGGGTGTTCAGGACAAGGAAGAGCTGCATCCTCAATGGTTTGTTTTCAAAATGGAACTTGGGTTGAGATGATCCCCACCCTGTAAGCCGCTGTCCAGGGCCTGGGACCATATGCGTGGGAGATGGTGGAGGCTGGGCCCCTGGTCTGACCGGAGCTCCTGCCTCTTCTTCTTTCCATCCCCAGTTTTTATTTTCCAATCCCTGAGAAGGAGGAGCCGTGCCTGCAGGGTGAGGCAGAGAGGAAGGCCTCTAAGCTCTTTGGCAAGTGAGTACTTGAGGGTGCAGTGGGTGGGGCAGGGCCTGGGGTGGGCTGGGATTGAGTGTCTCCAAGTGGGGAGTCCTCCCAGCGAGCCGGGCGGAGGGACTGTGTTGGTGGACACGGGTTAGGGGAGATCCGTGATGACGGAGAGCCCTTGGACATGCATGTGGACTATCAACCAGGGGCCTGACCCCGTTTCTGGCGCCGGTATTAATCCCTTCCGCATTCCCGCCCTGTGCTCACCTCCGTGCAGCTACTCTCGGGATCAGCCCATCTTCCTGCGGCTAAAGGATTATTTCTGGGTGAAGACGCCCTCTGCCTACGAGCTGCCCTACGGGACCAAGGGGAGTGGTAAGTTCTGCCCGGTGTTGTCAAAACAGTGGGCTTGTCTCGACCACACTCTTCTTTAAAAAAAAAATAAATAATTTATATATATATACTAGAGGCCCAGCGTGCGAAATCATGTGGCCCCACCCACCCGCCTGCCCGCTGGCCGCCAGCTTTGCTGCAATCAGAGCCTGTGGGCCGTGGGGAAGGGACCAAGAGGTGCTCTGTGCACTTCATGGTGACTGGTCATTTGGTCATTTAGGTTGTGACGCCTCTGGCCTTTTATTATTATGATACATACACATACATATATATATACTAGAGGCCTGTTGCATGAAGAGATTCGTGCAATAGGCCTTCCCTTCCCTTGGCTGCTGGCACCAGTTTTCCTCTGGCACCCGGGACACAGGCCTTCACTCTGGTTGGGCTCCGGCCAGACCCCTCCCCCCCCCTCCCCCCCCAGCCATCAGGCCTCGCGGCTCCACCCATCCTGGGGCCGTGAGGCCTTGCGGCTCAGCAGGCTTCGGGGCTGTTTGGCTTCGCTGCACCGTTTGGAGCCTACCTATGCAAATTAACCGCCATCTTTGTTGATGGTTAATTTGCATATTGCCCTGATTAGCTGATGGGAAGCGTAGCGAAGGCACGGTCAATTACCCTTTTTGTCTTTTATTAGATAGGAATCTATTGATTTTAGAGAGGAAGGGAGCGGGAGAGAGAGATAGAAACATCAATGATGAGAGAGAGAACCATTGATTGGCTGCCTCCTGCACGCCCCTTACTGGGGATGGAGCCCGCAACCCGGGCATGTGCCCTGACTGGGAATCGAACCGTGACCTCCTGGTTCATAGGTCAACGCTCCACCACTGAACCACACTGGCCGGGCGGCCACACGCTTCTTCGTGTTCGCCACCCGCAGTCCCAGGGGCAGGGGCAGAGCAGGCAGGCAAAGCTCTGAGGGGTGGAGGCGGGGAGAACGCAGCCTTCGCGAGGCTGGCTCCTGTCCTCAGCCCCTTCCATCGGTTCCTTTTGCAGAAGACCTGCTCCTCCGGGTCCTAGCCATCACCAGCTACTCCATTCCGGAAAACCTCCAGAGGTAAGGGGACTGCCCCCTGTTACTCGGGTCCGAGTGCCTCCCCCCCCCCCCCATGAAACAGCCAGGCCCAGCACCTCCCGTTGAGCCTTCCTGCCTCTGGTCCCCGGTGGCCAATTTGACCCATCTTCCCAGCCTGCCTGTCTCCAGGGAGGCAGGGACATCGGTCCCCACAGCAACTGAGCCTGAGCACCTGGAGCAGGCAGAGGCTGTTGCCATGGCAACCGGCAGGCCCGGGCAGTAGGCGCGGGGCCTCTGAAATGGGGTTTCTTATTGGTGCTCCTCGGTCGTCTGCGCGTCTCCCCTCCTCTCTTTTCCATCCTCTGCTCAGTTTCCTCTTTGGTAATAGAACCCGGGGCTCAGAGTCAGCAGGGACATCGGCAGGACTCCCTGCAGATGGCTGGTCCATGGGGCCCGGGGCCGAGGGGGCCCGGGGAAGGGTTCCGGGCCAGGCCAGGCAGACCCAGGGCGGGAGCAGCGCCTGCTTCTGTGTCTGAGCCCCCTCTGCCCCCCGCAGCCTCAAGTGCTGCCGCTGCGTGGTGGTGGGCAACGGGCACCGGCTACGCAACAGCTCGCTGGGAGAGGCCATCGACAAGTACGACATGGTCATCAGGTCTGTGCGCCCTCGCCGCCTTCTCGTGTTCGGGGACGGCTGTGGACAGGCCCCGCGGGGCCCTGCGTGATGGCGTCTTCCCCCCCCACCCCAGGTTAAACAACGCCCCCGTGGCTGGCTACGAGGGCGACGTGGGCTCCAAGACCACCATGCGCCTCTTCTACCCGGAGTCCGCCCACTTCAACCCCAAGGTGGAGAACAACCCCGACACACTCCTCGTCCTGGTCGCTTTCAAGGCGATGGACTTCCACTGGATCGAGACCATCCTGAGTGACAAGAAGCGGGTAGGTGGGGAGGCGTAGGGGCGGGGGCACGGAGCCAGGCCCTCCCGTTGTGCGGCGTCTGCTCTGCGGTCCTGGAGCTGGGGAGTGGGGGGAGGCGGGAACTCGGTCTCCGCAGCTTCTGATGGCCCTCTGGGCAGCCCGAGCCCGCGTGCCCGTGGGAGCCAGGTGGCAGCCAAGGACCCCCTGAGCTCGAGGCTGCAGGAGCTGGTCAGGAGTCATCTCCAGGCAGGGGCAGGTTAGGACAGTCGAGATCTGGCCCTTCCAGGCGAAACTTCCAGAAGGTCCACTGTGTCCCTTTGCCATCCAGTCACACACCCAGCTGTCCAGCCTGGCGTTTTTGCCAAGTGTTTACACAACCCCCAACTCGAACCCATCCAGCTATGGGAGATCCTTGGAAGCGGGAATGGCCGGACCTCGTACTCGACACACGGTCTCCTGGCCTCCCCTGGGGGTGCCCCCCCCCTCTCCCTGCCCCGCTGGTCTCCCTTCCTGTCTGTGGTGCGGGCCGGCACCTCCCTCTCCTCACCCTGGGGGTCTCTCCATCACATGGACCCCGCCCCCTGGCTGAGGACCACCGGGCTGGACTTGCAAACAGGTCTTCGCTCGCCCCCATCTCTTCCTTCCAACCTCACCCCCGCCCCCAGGTACGGAAAGGCTTCTGGAAACAGCCTCCCCTCATCTGGGACGTGAACCCCAAACAGATTCGGATTCTCAACCCCTTCTTCATGGAGATCGCAGCTGACAAACTGCTGAGCCTGCCAATGCAGCAGCCACGCAAGATTAAGCAGGTGAGGATGCGGCTGGGCACCCCGGGGGTGGGGTCACGGGTGGGAAGGAGAGGGGAGCGTGTTAGCAGAGATGGTAACTCCCATCGGAATAGCACCTGTGGCAGCCGGGACCCAGCCTGGGGGCACCCACCTGTAGTCGGGTTTATTAGCTCGCCCGCTGCAGCCAGGGAGCGCACAAGCTTGAGAACCGCGGGGCATCTCCGAGGTGGAGAGGTGTGGGAGGGTATTTACAGGCCCAGGGGCTGGAGTTGGAGGATGGTTTTGGCAGGCGTTGGCCAGAATCTGTGAACGGGTGCGTTACTGGGACAGTCGTCGTGTTCTCTTTAAACCAGTGGTTCTCAACCTTCCTCATGCCGCGACCCTTTAATACAGTTCCTCATGTTGTGGTGACCCCCAACCATAAAATTATTTTCGTTGCTACTTCATAACTGTAATGTTGCTACTGTTAGGAATCGTCATGTAAATATCTGATAGGCAGGATGTATTTCCATTGTTACAGATTGAACATAATTAAAGCATAGTGATTAATCACAGAAACAATATGTGATTATATATGTGTTTTCCGATGGTCTTAGGCGACCCCTGTGAAAAGGTCGTTCGACCCCCAAAGGGGTCGCGACCCACAGGTTGAGAACCGCTGCTTTAGAGCAAGTCAGGCCTGTGCAGTTGCTGTTACATCATCTTACCTGTGACCTCACACTTAGGTCTGAGTGAGTTCGGAATTGGAGCGTCCAGTTCGCCTTGCATATCATAGTCAAGTTTTGCAGTCATGATGCAGTTTTGCAAGGGCTGGTTGTAGCTCTCAGGGTCCTTAGTGGCCTTCGGCTGGTGGGCTTTAGCTTGTAGCTCCCCGAGTCTCACACTCGTGTCTTCTGAGCCCCCGAGAGGCTGCGTGGGCACGGGGACAGAGGTAACCAGCAGACACAGGCAGGACTCGCTGTGCCGCTTCCTGGGTGGCCTCGGGCAAGGCAACCCCTCGGAGCCTCTGATTTCTTATCTGTCTGGTGGGGGTCAAATCAGTGCCGACCTCCGAAGGCCATTGCAGGATCTCAAAAGATCATCTTGTCGCAGGCCCAGCACGGAGATTGGTACACAGTGGATGCTCAATGAGTATTGGCCACATTTTGAATGGATGGTGTTATTATTTACTGAGTATCGACCGTGATTCAGCTTCAGAAGTTGAATGCCTGCTTTTGTGCTTGCTCCGTGCCGGGCCCCAAGTCCGCACGTGGGGAGTAAGACACACTCCTCGGGCCAGCAGAGTACACATAGGTAGCAATGGGAGGAGCCAATGCCCTAGCTGAGTTGTTCCAAGTGCTGCAGGACCTCGGAGAAGGGGCAGCCCCCCCCCCCCGCCCGCCCCAGGAGGTGGTGCTGGATTGGCCCTTAAGGGCCCATCAGGCAGAGACCTGGGGAGAGGTAGGTCATTTGCCAATCAAAACACTCCTGGCACTGGGTTCTGTTGCAAGTAGAGTGGAGAGGTTTTATGCCCCGTAGGGGGCACGGAGCAGAAGTGAAGGCAAGAGAAAGGAAGGACCCAAACCAGCTCCTGTCATATGTAGGAAGAGGCCCAGAAGGGAAGGTCTTGATGGATATTCGTTTCCTGTCACTGCCTAACAAATGTCCACCGTTTAGCGGCTTAAAATAGCACCACGTATCTGTTCCTAGTCCCGGAGGTCAGAAGTCCAGCTCAGGGAGGCTGGGTTCTCTGCCTAGGGTAGGTATGTGGGTTCCTCCCGCCCCCCACCCCGTGTCCGAGAGTAGAGTGCTACCATTGATGTCTATGTCTCTATTTCTTTCACGATAATCAAAATACTTAACGAGGTCCAGTTTTACGCGAAGCTTAGCACCCTTACGAGCTCTCTTAGGCTGCGCTGATGCCGGAGGCCACATCTTGCTCACGATGCACAGAGCGGACCTAGATCGAGCCCAGATGCTCAGAGGCGGTTCAAAGCTCTGGCAGCTGGACGCTGGGTGTGGTTCTGGGGGAAGGAGCTTGGCGGGGCCACTCGCTGCAAAACAAATGCTGAAGGCTGGGTTTGCCCTTCGCCGTTTCTCATTAAAGCGAGAATCCGCTTCGAATGTCTCTTGGTTAGCGACCCCAGGTGCTGTGGTGGGACTTTTGTGAAAGCAAAGCGGCATAACATGAACTCTTGGAGAGCGGGGAATAGCTGTACAAGCCTGGAATCAAGTTGGCAGCTGGACTGAGTTCCTTCCTGTCTGGAGGCTGGAGGGTGAGGGAGAGTGTTTTTTTTAAGTATATTTTTATTGATTTCAGAGAGGAAGGGAGAGGGAGAGAGGGATAGAAACATCAATGATGAGAGAGAATCACTGATCGGCTGCCTCCTGAACACCCCACACTGGGGGATCGAGTCCACAGCCTGGGCACATGCCTTGACCAGGGATTGAACCCTGACCTCCTGGTTCTTAGGTCGATGCTAAACCACTGAGCCACACCAGCCGGGCCCAAGCTCATTCTCGTGGGAGGAATTCAGTTCCTGTAGTTGCAGGACCAACGTCCCATTCTCTTGCTGGGTCTCACCCAGGGCAGCGGGGAGCACCCTCAGCTCTTGGAGGCTGCCCGTATTCCTTGCCATGCGCCCCCTCCACCTTCAGACCACCCCCAGCATGGTCATTCTTCTTGTGCTTCCCATCGCTGACTCCCTCCCCTGCTCAGCTCTAGACCTGGATGTACAAGCTCATGAAATGCGGTCAAGCCCACCAGGATTATCGCTCTGACGGTCCACTGTGCCACCTAAAGCCAGAGACCAGTGATGGCGAACCTTTGGAGCTCGGCGTGTCAGCATTTTGAAAAACCCTAACTTAACTCGGGTGCCGTGTCACATCTAGAAATTTTTTGATCTTTGCAACCATAGTAAAACAAAGACTTATATTTTTGATATTTATATTACATATTTAAATGCCATTTAACAAAGAAAAATCAACCAAAAAAATGAGTTCGCGTGTCAGAGGTTCGCCATCACTGCCAGAGACCATACTGTCATAGATCTCATCCTAGCCATAGTTTCCACACACGCCCACGGGCGAGGGCCCCTGGGAGTGGTCTTCAAATTCTCCTGCGACAACGTGCGTTTTTCAGGTGAAATGGAGAGATCTGTGACAGTTCTAGGTTTCCAGCTTGGACAACGGGGTGGGCAGTCATAGGTGTAACTAATCTAGGGGACACAGCGGGGGAGGGAGCTTGGTGCGTTCAGGAGCCCTGTCTAGGCAGAGCTGGCCAGAAGGCGATGGGAATGTGGTTTGGCCAAGTTCTGCTCGGGAGGAGATAAGAGTGGTGGTTACAGCGCCGGGGGGGACGGGAGGCCCAGGCAGGAAGTGGCAGATGACACGACTGCCGACCGCCAAGCTCAGAAAGACTCTGGAAACCCCCGCTGCACGAGGCCTGGCCGGCTGACGTGGTCTGGAGGCCGAGCGAGGAAGGGAGATGGGTTAAGTTCGGGCACAGGCCGTCCCTCTCTGTGGAAGAACTGGGGATGGAGACCGGGAGGTCGTTAGAGCAGCCCTTAGGGTGGACGGGAAAGTCTGGCATCCCCAATTCACAGAGGGGGTGAGCCCACCTCATGAGGGCGCACGGTCTGTGAGCACAGAGGCCCCAGGTCTCCCAAAAGAAGTGAGGCCCTCCAAGGCCCAGAGCAGAACCTTTCTTTCCACTCCTTCAGGAGTCTTAAGCCTCGGTTTCCCCATCTGTACTAGGCAGTATGGTAGCTATGAGCCACATATGGCCATTTCAATTTCAGTTAAATGAAATGAAAAATTCAGCCCTGGCCGGTTTGGCTCAGTGGATAGAGGGTCGGCCTGCAGACTGAAGGGTCCCGGGTTGGATTCCAGTCCGGGCACATGCCCTGGTTGTGGGCTCGATCTCCAGTGTGGGGGGGGGGGGGCGGGGGGCGTGCAGGAGGCAGCCGATCAATGATTCTTTCTCATCATGGATGTTTCTATTTCTCTCTCCCTCTCCCTTCCTCTCTGAAATCAATAAAAATATATTGGAAAAAAAGAGATTAGCCTAGCTACACTAATAAAAGAGAAAGATGCAAATTGACTGTACCTTCACGACACCCACCAGCCAATCAAGAGTGAGTATGCAAATTAACCCAACAAAGATGGTGGATTAATTTGCATATGCAGGCGCCAAGCGGCTGGGGGTGGGGTGGGAAGGCAGAAAGGTGGCCTGCGAAGGCGGTACCGGCAGCCAGGGGAAGGAAGGCCCATTCTTGCACAAATCTTTGTGCATCGGGCCTCTAGTATTATATATATTTTTAAAAAAGAGAAATGAACAATTCAGTCCCTCGGTGCCATAAGCCCTGTTCACTCGCTCACTTGCCAGCTGTGCTGGTGGCACAGTTCTGTTGCAGAGGCCGCCCTAACGGTGCCCAAAGGGGCAGACCCCTCTAACACCCTCCCCACCCCTGCTCCTCAGAAGCCCACCACAGGCCTGCTGGCCATCACCCTGGCCCTCCACCTCTGCGACATGGTGCACATCGCCGGCTTTGGCTACCCGGACGCCCACAACAGGAAGCAGACCATTCACTACTACGAGCAGATTACGCTCAAGTCCATGGCGGTAAGTGGCCCCCGCCTGCCAGCTGGGAGGGGCAGACCAGCCTGGGACCCTGGGTGAGTGACCGGTGCCCAGGGCCCAGAGGTGGCTCCCGGTGGCGAGGTCCCTCAGAGTCAGAACCGGCACTGGACTCCCAGCCCAGTGTCCCCTGGATTTGGCCACCAAATTGCCTTGCTTCTCAGAGGCGGCACGGGGAAGGGAGCTCCCGGGGTGCGGGGCTGTGGGAGGGCCAGGAATGTCACCATCATCCCTCAGTTTGCTTCCTTGGCTGCCTCCGCAGGGCTCAGGCCACAACGTCTCCCAGGAGGCCCTGGCCATCAAACGGATGCTGGAAATCGGAGCAGTCAAGAACCTCACTTACTTCTGACTTGGGCAGGAGCTGCACCCATCGGTCTGCCCGCTCTGCTACCTGAGCAGCCCCCAGCCATAGCTGTGGGGGTGCCTGTGCTAGCATGGCCAGCTTGGACTCCCCCTCGCCTGTGTGTGGGGGGGGTCCCGGGACTGGCCAGGCCCAAGAGGAGGCCATGCCCAGCTGCTCTGTGGAGGCCAGCTCGCCAGGATGGAGGCCGGGGGCGGTGGGAGCCCAGCGGAGGAACGGGGCCCGCGGCTGCCTGTCCGCGCCGGGAGGTTATTTAATGGGCTATTTAATTAATGGGAAGAAAGTGCTGTGGGCTGGTCCCGTGGCATCCAGAAAAAGGGCATATACAGTGTCCGGACCATTTTTTATAAAAACACAAACAAGAGGGGCCCACTGAGGCCTAGACCCAGAGCAGGCCTCCCCGGAGGGGGGTTGTCTGGAGCGGGTGGGGGTCCTCCCGAGGGGGGCTGCTCCTCCCAGCGGGCGTGGGAAGAGCAGTGGTGGGGTGTTCCCTGGAGAAGGAACCTCATCTAGAAAAGAGGTACCAAACAAATTAAACTATTTTTCCTAAAACAAAGCAGTTGTGATACCCGGTGTCCTTTCAGATGAATGGCGGGGTGCGTGGGTGGGTGGTGGGCCGCAGCAGTGGGTCGCTCTCCGGCAGTGGGCAGGGTCATTAAAGACCTGTGGGACCCAGAGCAGGCCACGGTCACTCAGGAAATTCACTTTTGAGGCCAGTGCTTGGAGCCAAGTCATACATTGTCACAGGGGCGTAGGAGGCAAGCAGGTGGTGCCCAGAGCAGCCCTACCTGCCAGCCACCCCGCTGGCATCCTGCATCCTGGTTTACTTCCTAGAGGTAGGGAGGGGCAGGAGGATGCCCAATAGGAGGGGCAGGACCCTCTCCCACCTTCCTTCCTTTCTCTCACCAGCGTGTACTTTCAAAAGCCCCATGCGGGGCGATGTCTGAGGACAGGGGTGGAGTCAGACAGAGGAAGCCAAGTTTTCCTTCTCAGATTAACTGGGAATCATAAAACGGAGTTTACAGAAGGCCCTGCCAAGATCGGGATGGGCAGGGCCTGGGTAGCAGCTAAGGGATTTGGCAAGGCCTGCCAGCCAGTTGCCAGGCCCGGGGGGGAGGGGGGTGAAATGCTCCCTCCCTCCCCCTCCAGGTCTCTAGAATCATGATAGTCCTGCTATTTGTCCGTGTCTCCCCTCTGTGTTCTCCATCTTTCCAAGCCCTGCTGAGCTGCCAGCTGGGCTTCCTGCCACCCACAGCTGTTTCTTTACATCTGGAGCCAGGAGGGAGCGCTCGGACCCCCTTCCCCCTCCCACCCCCACTAGGGAATGGGGCTCACAGCTGTGTGCCTGGCTTTCTCGGAAAGAGTTGCAGCCTTGAGGCTTTGAGGCTGGGCTGGGACAGGACAGATAGAACAGGGCAGAGGTTGGGAGGATCAGAGGGAAGTGACACTTCTTGACAGGGTTGGCGTGGCCTGGGGAACACCCACAGAACGGTCCCGAGGACCCTGCCGGGGATGGAACGTGGCAGAAAGACTTGCTAGCTGCTCTCCCTCCAGGGGAGAGGGGGGAGTTCTGAAAGCAAATAGGGCCCCGCATCTGCAGCCGCACAAGGGCTTTTGCTGCGGGGGGGGGGGGGGGGGAATGTGGAAGAGTGTGGAGGGTGTCCTCTTGCTGAAGAGTGTGAGCACGGGGACAGAGACCTCAGCTCTTCTCCCCGATGCTTCCCCAGCTGCTGCTCATGAGGGGATGCAAAGGAGTATCGATTTCCCCATCCAGGGCCATTGAAAGTGTCTGTCAGCACATATGATCCAGCTGTCCTAGACTGGGGTCACTACTCGTCACTGAACACGCCTAAACTTCAGCCAGAATCCACTACACATGGATGGTCAGACTCCCCAGATGCGCGAGCGCGCGCACACACACACACACACACACACACACACACACGCCTGTAGACACGGGAGCATTTCACATTCTTGTTGGGTTATGCTTGTGAGGGCATACACATTCCTTCATGACTGCATACAGACAAGAGTATGTGCGGGGATGGGGTGTTCCCTCGGGGTGTGGGCTCAGCTTTTTCCCGGGTGCAGACTGAGGCAGCGCTGGCCACGATCGGGGCTGAGCGCGGAGCTCTGATGTGGCCTGGTTGGGTGGGGTTCCTTGGTCCTGAGAAAGGGACTAGCCCAGCGATGTGTGATATGCCTGCCAGCCTGCCTGGGACTGATTAAGCCGAGTGGGCAGGAAGGCAACAGGAGGGGCCGCAACCGAGTGCAAGTCCACAGTCCGGGTTCCACACCCGCTCTCCACTTCGTTCTGTAGGATCGAGCATTTCTCCGCCTCTAGGCTCCCAATTCCTACGTTTCTTGAAATCGGAGGGTGGGTCCAGCCAATGAGCGCCACTTAACAGCAGTATTATCTGGAGGCGATTTAAGAAAGCAGGTTTTTGGGTCTTCCCCAGGGCGCTGGGGCGCAGGAATCTGGGATTTTAATGAGCACTCAGAACCGCTGCTCTAGCAGTCTAGACTCCAGGATGACCTCATGCGTCTCTCGACTTCACGACTTCACCGTCTACGAGCAAAGCCCTTCCTAATCCCCCGCATCCTGGAGCTGCATTAACCAGGCGCACGCGCAGGAGGAGCAGCCGGCACAGCTGGCCCCGCCCCCAGGCGCGGAGGGGGCGCGGAGGGCGCGGTGGGGCGCGGAGGGGCGCGGAGGGGCGCGGAGGGGCGCGGAGGGGCGCGGAGGGGCGCGGAGGGGCGCGGAGGGGCGGGTGCGCTGTCGGGTGGGCGCGGGCCGGCCTGTGGCCGTGGGAACCTGGCAGCGATGGTCACTGCTGAGCGAGGCCTGTGGGGCTCGGCCGGGGCGGAGCCTGCCCGGCTGCGTGTCCGGTGGGGACCCCCCCTGGGGGCCTGGAGACCAGACCTGGACGCGGGGAGTGACAGAGACCTGCCGGCCAGTGTAGACCCCACAAGCCCTGCCCTGCACAGAGGCCTGGGAGGGGAAGGGACCCCCAGCTCAGCCAGAACTCGGCAAAGAGCTGGGCTTTGACCCAGCGCACGAACACATGGGAAGACTTTGTATTCGCATCCAATGGTGTGCCTGCCTTTTGGACACTTCAGGTTTTTATTGACACGTTATATATATATATCTTTATTGATTTTTTACAGAGAGGAAGAGAGAGGGATAGAGTTAGAAACATTGATGAGAAAGAAACATCGATCAGCTGCCTCCTGCACACCTCCTACTGGGGATGTGCCCACAACCAAGGTACATGCCCTTGACCAGAATTGAACCTGGGACCTTCCAGTCCGCAGGCTGACGCTCTATCCACTGAGCCAAACCAGTTAGGGCTTATTGACACTTTCTAAGGACATAAGTACCGCCCCCCCCCCCCCCCCCCCCGCGGTGGGGGGGAGGGACTAGTCAAGGAAAAGGGTGAGCTTGGAGCAGGTCAGTGAGGCGGGAGAAGGTGGGATGCCCACAACCGCTGCAGACGGTGGGATGCCACGTGGGTGCGACTCCCCGCTGTCCTGCCATCAGCCCAGTGGGCCTCTGCCCCTCCAGCTGCCAGTGATGGCGCATGCGTGAGGTCTCAAGGGTCTAATGGGCGCACTGTGTAGACTGTGGAGTATGATATCAATAGTAGATTGGAAAGCTGCCTTGCATCATGGAAAATACCAGAAAGGGAACGGATCAGGTGAGGGACAGCTGGAGGGCCAACTAGTTGCCCGGTGCAGAGTAACCTTTTCTGCTGACCGAAAAGGCTTTGTCACCCACAAGCAAAGGAAGGGTAAGACATCAGCGAAATGACTCAGATGCAGGCTTTGCATAACCAAACAATGAGCAGCCCGAGGTCAGACTGCTCTCTGGGAGTGATTTTCAGTGTTGAAGGCAGACGCCTTTCTTCGGGGTTTGGGGAGACGTCATCCATTTCGATGGCACGCGGCCTACGTACCACACACAGGAGGTTCCGAAATGGAGGGTAAGGAGATGATCCCAGTCGGTTGGATGTCTAAACCTTCTGATCTTTTCTGACGTCTTAACCACAGCTCCAGAAAGCTCTGTGCTAGTTTTGAGCATTCCCATGATTCCGTACCAGACATGGTTCCAGGGAAATTCTTCCAACTTAGAAGTTTAAGGGAGGAGGGGTGTGTGTGTGTGTGTGTGTGTGTGTGTGTGTGTGTGTGTAGTTACAGCCTGTTTGCCATTCCCGTTCTTTCTCAACGAGTTTACTTCCCTTGTTAGAGGTCTTGGGGATTCTGCACCCAGGAAATGAGACAGGGAGGCGACCCTTGAGTCTCAGATGTCAGATATGGGAGGAGCCCAAATGTATTGGAAGGCTCCGCTCCTTCAGGTAAGGGGGTACACAGGACTGGGATTGGTTGGGGGAGATCACGGTCCTGTCTGTGAGGGTGAGCACAGAGGATTTGACCAAAGTTTCTAGGGAAAAATGAACTTTGGAAGGCAGATTTCAGGTTCCCAGGGAAAATCAACATTTTCAAGGACACCTATCCCTCAACAGAGGCATGGCTTCCTCTCAGGAATCTTACAAGACTCGGAGGGTGGGGCTGGGTGGAGGGAATGAGAGAAGGCTCAGATGTTGAAATCACACTAGGGGATTGAAGCTGGAATTACTGAACTAAGCTATTCCAGAACCATCTATTATTCCGAGGCTCCCTAAAACACTGTTTACATAATCACCAATTTTAACGCTTAAAGGGTACCTTCTCCTGCTTGAAAATGTGTTTCTGTCTTGAGGGGAAGAAATCACAAGAGTGGAAATTAGCGGCTAGTAGGGAGACTCTTGCTACGAAGGGTGAGGAGACAAACCCTCTGACCTTTCTGGATGTCTTAGCCATAACTTCAGAAAGCGATCTGTTCTCATTTTCTGTGGGCTGTGTTCCACCGGTGTCGCCTGCGTGGCAGGAGAGCTAGAGCAACTTTCGGTGAAAAGCCAAATAGAGATTCTTATCTAAAGACTCTTCTATGGAAGCCCTGAATCCATATGCATCTCACTTTACGTCTACTGCCTTCTTTCCTCAGCATTTCTCCCAAGTTCACTACTGTCACAAGTGTATTTCTAGTCCGTGGGCCATTTTCATTTTCCTACAAGGCAGGCAAAGGCGGTATCTTTAACGTCGTCCACCTGAACCTGACTTTGGAGTGACCTGAACCTGACTTTGGGGTGACCTTCAGGGGGAGACGCCCTGTATTCAGGTCCTATCCCAAGCACCGCCTCTCGTCTCGCATCACTAGGAGCAGATGTCACAGGAGCTTCACTTTCTAAGACCCCAGTCCCCCCAAGTCCTGTTTCCTGAGACGTCGCCAACCTCGTCTTTGAATCCAGAACTTTAGATTCACCACAAGAAAGACAGCTCTAAAGGGCACTCTTGAGTATTCTCATGGCAATCGGAGACTCTTCCCAGGGCCACGAGGTTAAGAAGCAGCCAAAGGAGATAGATGCCTTTGCATGGCTGACCTCCCCGGTCTGTGGGGGGTGGCCCAGGGGTTGAGGAGGCCCGGCCCTGTGGGGAGGCTCAGTGGACTGTTCCAGAGGGGAGAGCTGGGAACATGGAGTGGCAGGCGGCTATCGGCACCAGGGATGTAGAACACAGTCAGTGCGAGCCATGTGTGTTCACAAAAGGCCTTTGAAAGATGAGGGCTAAGCCCGGCTGGCGTGGCTCAGTGGTTGGTTGAGCGTCAACCTATGAACCCGGAGGTCACGGTTCGATTCCTGGTCAGGGCACATGCCCAGGTTGTGGGCTTGGCCCCTATTGGGGATTGGGAGGGGGAGTGCAGAAGGCAGCCAATCAATGATTCTCTCTCATCATTGATGTTTCTCTCTCCCCCTTTCCCTTCCTCTCTGAAATCAATACAAATATATTTAAAAAAAAAAAAAAAGACGAGGGCTAGGGGGGGAGTAAAACTGCAGGGCCCATGGTAATGAAAGATTTCCATGAACGTCAGAGACCAGCCCTTAGAGGGGCGGGGAGAGGGAACCAGGAGGAATAGCAATTAGGGGAAGAATGGACGATTCTCTCCTTCAGCAACAATGGATTCTCTGGGGAAAACAAGTCCTTATTTTCAGAAAGAAGGGTAGCTTGAAATTTCCTCAGTTCTTCCAGTTGATGACCTAGTTAGGAAGACTGAAGCAGAGCGGGTCAGGGACAAGGCCTTGGGAGCCTCACTGGACGTGAGAAGCAAAGGTCAGGATGAGAGATCTCTATCAGCGATCCATTTCTCAAAGGTTGCTGGGAGTTTTGACGTTTGCGTAGCCAACGGCTGGTATGTGGTCACATCTGAAAACAACTTAGGTAAGAGGCTCCTAAAAGACTTTTTTTCTCTAAGGAGGAAGTCAAATTCAAGATTTGGTTGAGATGTCATAGGTTGATGTCTACGTGGTTTTGTTCCTTCAGGTAGGCACACCGAGTGGTATGTTAAACAAAAACCTATATGCAAATGAGGCTAGTTTTTATTTAAATCTGTATGCTTTTATTTTAATAAAGAGTTTCTCCGATGGGGAAACTTCCTAGAGAAGAAACCGATTGCAGGACGGCCTTGGTCTTCTTTTCTGGTGCCATCACACGCCACACACAGTACCTGGGAAGAGCTCCTTGAACTTGGGGCGTGTACCTTGGGATTTCCGTGCCGATTCCTTGATAGCAGACGCCATACACCAGCGGTTCTCAACCTGTGGGTCGCGACCCCTTTGGCGGTCGAACGACCCTTTCACAGGGGTCGCCTAAGACCATCCTGCATATCAGATATTTACATGACGATTCATAACAGTAGCAACATGACAGTTATGAAGTAGCAACGAAAATAATTTTATGGTTGGGTCACAACATGAGGAACTGTATTTAAAGGGCCAGAAGGTTGAGAACCACTGCCATACATGGTGTGTACGCCTCCCCATACCGACGGGAAGAGAGAGAGGCGACCCCTGAGAAATCTCCCGAGGACAGCAGCCTGCTTGTTGCCATGTCCCCGGGTCCCTTCCTCTCCGGAAGCCCCGAGGCCTAGGGCTCTGCAGCACTTGTGTCCATAGGCTGGGCCAGGCCCGGCTGTCCATGGAGCTGTCCCGTGCGGTCCTCAGCTCCTCCAGCGACAGCACTTCCTGTGCCGGGAAAGCTGAAGAGGTGGTGGAAACAACTCTGGCCTTTCCAGACTGATAGCGGGCCTGAGAATCAGAAACCGGGCTCCCAGCCAGGGACTCAGAGCCAACAGTGAATTTAAAAACTATCAGCAAACTGGACACTGGCCTTGGTCGGGGAGGAGGGGGGACTTGATACACTGAATAGCTTTGTTTCCCGGGGAGCCGTGGTCTTTCCAGGTCATTCGGGGACTGGAGGTGGAGGACGCCAGCCCTGCCTTCCGCCCCGGCTCAGCCACCTCAGAGCGGGTGCGAGCAGATGGCCTGTACCTCAGGCCGGTTCATCACAGTCTAGGATGAAAGTGGCCTTGAGTCGGGACTGTGGGGTGGACACATTTTACAGAGGAAGTCACGGGTGTTGAAATCTCCTGTGTGCCACCCGCTCGCTCTGTGAACTAGGCCTAGGGCAAGTCTTTTGGCCTCTCTCTCAGCCTCATTCCCTTGCCTGTAAGATGGTAAGACTTGGTTGAATTGTGAGCATTCAGTAAGGTTACAAATGTAGACTCATTTCAGTTTATTTGAAATCGCCTACAGGGGAATTCAGGGTTACCCATGGCTTTAAAGTTTTCTGTTTTTTGTTTTTGTTTTGTTTACACCTTCCTTTACCAGCTTTTTTGCACCCTCGCTCCTGTGGGAGAAGTGAGTAGGGCTGGAGACAATTGAGGGATGCACACAGCTCAGGCGAGGCTCTTCCGAATGCCTCAACATTCCAGAAGCCCGGATGCTGCTAATTTTCCCCTGCTCTCGGACACACACACACACACACACACACACACACACACACACAGTTTTGCTGTGCTTGTGCATTGGAGGAACTCAGGGCCTTGGGCACGGGCTGGCTGAGTCTGGACTGCTCGGCCCCATCAGGACTCCGTTCCCTTCTACGACAGTCCACATGCTTTCTCAGGGAGTGCCCACAGGACACAAGACCAGCTCCGTTTGTTCTACGGGAGAACAGCTTTCTTCCCTGTGCTTTGGGTGATTCTGAGTCATAACCTGGGGTTTCCGGAAAGAATGGACTCCTTCACCCCATTATGAATGCTGTGTATGGGCGTGTGTGTGTGTGTGTGTGTGTGTGTGTGTGTGTGTGTGTGTGGCAGAGAAGGGGCAAGGAAGGCTGTGGTGGGGGTTAGGGGGAAGACTCCCCACCCAGGTCCAGGGCGGGGAAGATCAGGCAAATGGATGGGCAAACCCTCTGAAGTCGCCCTTCCTTATTCTAGCACACCAAGGCGTTTTGCATCTGGTCTTGGAACCTTGTTCCCTTTTGGCAAAGGCAACACATACACGGAAAGGAGAAGTCTCATCAAGATGAACCTAGAGTGCGCAGGGGCCAATACCCTGGCATCTGGGCGGGGCCAGGATGGTCCGAGGAGCAGGATATGGGACTGGGGTGTATTGCTTCTACTTCTCATCAGTTTCCACTCCCTCGGGCTTGGGGGCTGCACCGGAAGCCATCTGGGGCCCTGGGGGCTCTGCAGCCACAGGAAACACAGTGGAAACTGAACACCCTCCTGGGGGGAGGTGCTAAGAAGGCAGCCGGCAAACCTGTGGGTGGGGGCCATCCGAGGACTCAGTGTATGGAAAGAAACACAGACTTCTGTGGTGGAGGTTCCCACGATGGTGAGGACTGGTCTAAAACGTATGGGGAATGCCAGCCTTAGGGACCCTTTGGGTTCTCCAAAGGTCCATGTGACTCCTGCTCCTGGAACGAGCCCTCTACAACTTGCCTCTGTGTACCCATCCCTTCCCCCTCTTCTGTCACCACAGCAAGCTTCCCACCCAAGCGAGGCCACCCTTGGGACGCGGTGCGAGTCCTGGAGGGTTGTGGTTTTTGGTGCCATTGATTCTTTGAAGAGGGCCTCCTCCCCTGAGCCCCCAAAGAAGGGCGCTTCCCTTGCACAATGTTGCGGAGAGACCTCCAGGGACCCTCCAGGGCCCAGCAGGGCCATGTGGCCTCTAAGCTGGACATGGCATGAGCCAGCTGGCTGGTGAGTCCTGCTGCTGCGCCCCTCCTGGTTGGGCACAAGCCACCAGGAGAGCTATGGGTCGCTCCCACAAACAGCGCTAGGGGCTGCCTTCATTGTCTAGGACAGTGGTGGACAAACTCATTAGTCAACAGAGCCAAATATCAACAGTACAACGATTGGAATGTCTTTTGAGAGCCAAATTTTTTAAACTTAAACTATATAGGTAGGTACATTGTTATTAACTTAATTAGGATACTCCTAAGCTGGCCTTTGCTAAAAAAACGTCCTCAATCTGATTGAGGTACTTTCGCTGAAGTCAACCCCTTCCAACTCTCCCATCCACACTCGTCTTGTCTACTTGTTTCAGATAGACGAGTGTGGATGGGAGAGTTGGAAGGGGTCGACCTCAGCGAACGTACCTCAAAACAATGTACCTCCCCCGCGCTGCATATCCCGTGGCCCGCCTGCACCACATCTACTGTCGCCCGACCCACCAACCGACACCCCCCACTTCTTCTAATGCCACTTCTTCAAAATAGACTCGCCCAGGCCGAAAACCGACTTCTGCGCATGGGCCACGAAGTTTCAATTGCACTCTACGCGCGCGCCCGCACGTGGTATTTTGTGGAAGAGCCACACTCAAGGGGCCAAAGAGTCGCATGTGGCTCGCGAGCCGCAGTTTGCCGACCACGGGTCTAGGAGAATCGAATCAAATGAGGGCAAAGAGCTGTGGGCCCCAGAGCGCTGGGTTCCTCCGGTGGCTCTGCGGGAACAAAAGGGGAGAACGAATGTGCTGGAGGAACAACCCTAACATTTATTCTCGGGTGCTGAGCAGGAGGGGGGAGGCGGCGACAGGCTTTCTCTCTTGCCCACAGAGTCTCGCTGAAGACAGGGCCATTGCTCCTGGGGTGGATCCAGGCCCCGGAGTCTCATCAGCTGAGAAAGCCCGTCTTATTCTCTTAAAGCCCTGACCTCTAGTCCCCTCAAACCTACCTCTCCCAGGAAACACCGCCCCCCTGACCAAAGAACCACTCGCACCCCTTGTATTAACTCAGATGTGCCAGTGGAGGAGAGGGGACTATGCAAAGCAGGGCGGGTGGGAAGGCGTGAGGCTCACAGCCTGGGAGGGGGCGTGTCCGGTGGGGCGCTCCCCAGACGAGGTGCTCACACCCCCCCCTCCCGCCCCCCAGGACACCAGTCTCTGATCGGGCCAGTCCCACCTCAGAGTCCAGAGGCATCAGTCCAGGGACAGAACTGCAAGAGTAAGGACACGAGAAACACCGAACAAATTGGGGGCAGGCTGCCAGCCAGTGTGCGAGAGCTGGTCCTATGGCCAGGCTGTTCCTGGCTCTGAGCAGCAGAGGGCGCTGCGGCGCTGGGGCAGCTCCGTGTCGGGGGAAGCCTTCCCCCCTTTTTTCGCTAGAGTTGCACAGGGGCACAGGCGCAGGGGTAGAGCTTTTGGGCAGCAAGGGGCAGAGCTCACGGGGAGACTGGAGAGTGATCGGCAGTTTCATGAAAGCGAAGTTCTAGCTGCCTCTAGTGCCTGTGGGAGGAGCGGTAGGGAGGCGCCTCCAGGAAAGGGCTGGGGACCAGCCAGGGTCCTGCAGGGAGCATGGCGCTCAGCTGCATCCTCCTGCCTCCTCCTCCTCCGGCACCCCCACCTCGCGCCTCTGCCGCGGCCGCTGGGGACCCAGATTTGTGCTTGACCAGGGCTTCGCAGGAGGGTGGTGGCAGAGGCAGTCGGGCTGTCCTGGAGGCTGCCGGTTCTGGGGTCCTCTACACAGTCCCCGTGCTAACTGGAGAGCCAGGATGTGCGGTGGCCCCCGTCCCCCGTCGCCCCCCCTCCCCGCCTGCGCGGGCTGGACCGCGATCCTCAGACGTGAGTCTGCATCCTCCGCTGCAGGGGTCGGCTGGGGTCGGAGTTCTGCGAGGAGGACTGCGAGTGGTGGGAGGAGGAGGCCGAGGCCTTGCTGGCCTTGTCGAACTGCACGTAGCCGTCCTGCTTGCCGCTGCTGCTGACGCTGCTGTCGCACTGCGTGTCCAGGAAGGAGCTGCTGTCGCTGAGGGAGCCCCGCTGGAACTCGCGCTCGCAGAGCTCGATGGAGGAGCTGCCCATGCCCAGCACGAACCTCTGGCTGTAGTCATAGAGGCGGGCCTGGCCGCTCAGGGTGCTGTAGATGTTGGTGAAGGACATGCCCGTAGGCACACGCTGCTTGCCCGCGGGGCGCAGGTCCGGCTGGCAGCTGGACAGCGAGATGGTGGGGGTGGAGTGGTGCTCCTTGAAGGTGTTGACGCTGTAGTAGCCATTGGTGGGGTCCTGGGCAGGGGGGGTGGGGTGGAAATCAGAGCATAGCAGCGTCAGGGGCGGGCGGGCTGCGCTGAGCTTCCTAGGCTGAGCGGGCCTTCCTTACATGGGACAGGAGGCGGACAGACCGGAGGGGGGACAGCAGGGGAGAAGGGGGGGTCTGGAAGGGTTATCCCAGGGAAGAGAGGGCTGCCAGGTGTTCGGGTGGCAGCGCAGAGGGAGGGCGCTGCAGGGAGGGTGCAGGGTAGCTTTAGTGATGTCAGCACAATGCCAGGTCCTTTGAGAACCAGGCTTTGTTTTTTTTTGTTTTTGTCCAGAAGACGGATGCTTAGTTTTCAAATGCATCTGTGAAAAGGCTGTGGGAGAGGAGAGCTGGGGACCTCCACTTGAACTCGGTTGCCTCCTTAGTGTGGGGCTGAGATAGCAGGTGCTCACAGCGCAGGGGCAGGGCGGGGGGGAGGAGGGGGAGGGTCCCACCTTAGGGAGAGGAGAGGCACCAGCCCCAAGGTGACCTCTGGCCTTTCTCTTCTATTTGCTGCCATTGTCTGTCTGGACAGGGGCTTGGGCCCTCGGCGCTGAAGGCCAGGGGACACCCGGTCCTACAGCTCGGGGCCACGCCTACCTTCAGGTTCTGAAACTCCTTCTCTTCTTCTTTGAGGACCTCGAGCTGCTTGAGGACGGAGTCTTGCTGGAATTCTCCCCGCTCCATCTGCAACCCACAGATGGCTGCTCAGCGGGCAGGCAGTGGGCTAGCCATCCACTCGCCCCAAGGAAGAGATGGAGAGGCCAACGCAAAAGAAGCCTGCATCTCTGCCTCCCACTGCCCGGCCCACAGGAGGGTGAAGGACTCAGGAGTGGGGGTGGGGGGTGGGGGTTGGGAGGGGTGAGGGGCAGGTCTCTCAGACTGAGCTCACTTCCCTACAGAGCTCTCACTTGGCTGATTCAATCCAATTCAGATTGAGCATTTCCTCAATTTCAGGGCAAGCACTGTGCTAAGGGCCAGGTACACAGCGATCAAGATACAGCTGTTCTCATCAGGATGAAGGATCTGTAGGTAAATAGTTACAGAATCTCGCCCGGCCAGTGTAGCTCAGCATCAACCCATGAACCAGGAAGTCACCGGTTCGATTCCCAGTCAGGGCACGTGTCCAAGTTGTGGGCTGGATCCCCAGTAGGGGTGTGCAGGAGGCAGCCGATCAATGATTCTCTCTCATCATTAATGTTTCTATCCCTCTATCCCTCTCCCTTCCTCTCTCTCTAAAAAAATCAATAAAAACAATCATCACAGAACTTCAACCAGTGGGCACAGGTTGGGGCCCCAGCAGGGCAGTGTGTCATCAGTGCTGGGCTTAGGGAAGGCATTCGGAAGGCGTCACCATGAATCACGGTGACCTTGGCCACACAGCAATGACATAGATGTACTAAGTTTTCTTCCTTAACAAATACCACAATGCTGAAGAAAAAGGATCACTTCCTGTTTCTCATTCGGTCCCCAGCACACCTGGTACAGCACCTTCGGTATGGTGGTCATTGACTTAAATGCTTTTGGGATGGAATCATATTTAATGCTTTTGATTAATTCCTTGATTTGCCAGCGCCTAGTGCAGTGCCTGATCTACACAGAGTAGGGCTGTTACCAATGTTAGGTTTGTGTCGGATGAATGAATGAATGCAGTGTCATTGCTCTAAATTTCTGAGAATTAAAATAATACTTACACTCAAGGTGAAAAATAAAGCATAGGCAGCACACAGTGGGTGTGTTAATTAATCTAAATAACCTCAGTAGCTGCTCCCCATGTGGCATTTCTACACAAGCAGCTGACATCTCGAGAGCTGGCTGTGCTCCACAGGCTCTGGAGGTTTGCCATCTAGCCCTCAGCATGGCCCGTGTACTCTCACTTTCATTCCCATTTCCCAGATGAGCAGACTGAGGCACAGAGCAGCCCATAGTCTTCCCCCCTCCGGCGTATCACCACGAGGGTTTCCTAGCAGTGTTTCAGGTTTGTTTGCACATTTGGGAGGAGGAACAGGCGTGGGCTGCTGGAGAAGTTATGATTTGCTTACGGTATGCAAGTCAGTTCCGGAAGAGGAACCTATGCCTCTTGCAGACTTTTTCTTTTTTTTTGGGGGGGGGGGGGGGGAGTGGGGGATTGGAACATGGCGTATATACTGAATATCTGTGATATCTGTGGGTGTAGGTGTGTAGAATGATAAGTTATATGGCAACATCCTGTGGCTATTTATGCATGTCTTCTCTCCCTACCAAATGGCCAGGTTCTGTGAAAGCTGGGGCTGCCACTTAGATGTTGTGGCGTCTCTAGAACCCCCAGCGCAGCAGAGCAGACACGGGGTCATTCTCTGTGGGCCGAGAGCAGGCACCTGGCCTGTGATAGGGGGAAGGGCGCGTTGTGATGGATGCGCTGCTTCATGAAGCACCTCAGGCTCCTGGGGTGTGGGGGGGCTTGTCGTCCAGGACTTCGGGGCTCAGGGTTTGGGGCGGGGTGGGGGTAGGACAGCATTCTCACCATCAGCTGCTTGATGGTGGGGTGCTCCTCGCCCTCCCTGCCAGAGGCAGGCTCCTTGTGGACGATCTCCACGCGGATATCGTTCTTGGCTGACACAACACCTTTGAGATCTGGGCGTAAAATAGGAACGTGGAGATGACAGGTTCCGTCTGCATCCTCGGGCATCAGGGCCCGAGATGGCCAGCCCCTCCCACACCCCCGTGGCCCCCGGAGTTGACCCTCCAGCCCCCGAACCCTGCGGCTTCACCACGTCCCTCCTGCCAGCAGAACCCTGTCTAGAAGAGCTGAGGGCTCTGGGCCTCAGAGCTCTGCCCCTGTGGGCTCCCGGCTGCATGCACCTCAGCCCGTCACTGCAATTTCCGGGGCTTACGAGGCTGTCCTCATCCCTTTGTCCACCACACGGAGTGAGGCCCTTTCATGCTGCTAAAGTCTCCCCCCTTCTGGGGGTCTTCTCTGACCCCCTGTAGCAGGCTCTGAGCTCCCCCTTCAGAGCATCACACACCTGACTGTTAGAAAGGACCTACTGGTCAACCTCCCGCCCGAAGCAGTGATATCCCTGCCGTGCGGTGGTCCCGCTCCTCAGTCAGTGCTTTCAGGATGGAGACAGGGCAAACTCTAGAGGAGGCAGCCTGTTTTCAGTTGGCAACTTGTTAGAAAATTCTGGCTAAAATCTGGGGCCCTGGTGTTTCCATGGAGAGAGTGGTGAGGGAGGTCCTGAGGCCGCACCACGGGGGGCGTCCAGGCCGCTCAGCCTGGAGTGGAGGGGAGTGAGGGGAGCACCCAGCTCTCGCCCATAGCGAAGGCTGCCCCGTGGAGGAGCGGGCGGGCTTACTCTGATTATTCACGTCTGCCTTGTGCTCACAGCACCGTGTTAGGGCTGCGTGGGGTCACACAAGTCATGTCCCCCACCCCTCCGACTGTTACACATGGGGAAACTGAGGCTGGGGTAGCTGTAGCCCCGCCCAAGCTCCCATATAGAAGAAGGGGGACCAGAGGACTGTGCCTGCGCGGTCTCCACTTCTGCGCTGCTGTCGCATTTGACACGTCTGCGTGTGTCCGTTACGTGGAACGTCAGTGCTGTGTCTCGGGATGGAACTCGACACGCACACGATCTTTCAAGGATGTGCGGTACACCGAGATTTTTATTG
>NW_005872647.1:6863-11068 GCF_000147115.1 Myotis lucifugus | reverse complement strand
AGTGCCCACTACGTGCCCGATGCCCGCACAGTACTGCTCGAACGGAGATGCACACGGCCCATCCCTGCCCGCAGCTCCCAGCACCACCTGGGGACCTCCTGCTCACTTGCTCTGGGGGCGGCCTAAGCCTGGCTTTCTCTCTGTCCCCCTCCCCGAGATCCCGGGGCCCCTCCCGTACTTCTCTGGGAGCGGGCACAGCAGAAGGCCACGATGGTTGCCATGAGCACGAGGAAGGCCACGCCGGCTCCCACGGCCACCCCGATGATGACGGCCATCGGCACGGACTCTGTGGGAGAGAAGCAGGCACAGCTGACCAGGGATCCAGCAGCCCACGCTCCCCGGGGCCTCACCCAGTTCCCGCGGGTGCAGCCTCTGCCAAGCGGGGCTAGAGCCCTGCACAGGGCCCTTCCGGGAAGTGCCTGCAGGGGGCGCTGGGCAGGCCCAGGCAGAGTCTAACAAGGGCAGCTCAGGTGGGACATGGGGAGGGGGAGAGGGCAGGAGGAAGACAGGGGAGCAGTGGTGGTGGAAGAGGGAGGCAAGCAGACAAAGGAAGGGGCCGGGGAGGGGACAGGGGAGGTGAGAGGCAAGGCTGGCACGTTAGATCTCCAGGGGGTTCAGCCCGTCCATCACGCAGTGGCTGAAAAATCGTCCCCAAGTCCTGGCTTGTCTTTGGAAAATGACTGTGGTCACTGTCCTTGCCCGTTCGGGTTGCATTTTCCTTCTCGTCCCTTTCCCAGGTGCCAGAGGCTGGGCACAGACACCCAGCCCTTAGAATTAGTCCTCAGGTTAGAGCAGCGCCCCCTAGGGGCCTGCTGGGCATTTGCAGTTGTAGGTGTCAGGCCCATCTTCCCGGCCAGGAGAGCAGGATCGCAGCTCTCTCCTCTTTAAGGAGAAGTGCCCCTTTTCCTTGCCCGCTACCCCCCCCCCCACACCCTGAGTCCTGCTCCTTCCTCTCCTAGGCCAGTCCTCTGGGCATCCTGGCAACCTTTCTCAAGGGGCCCAGGACTGCAGCTAGGCAAAGCCCTGCTCCCGACTGTGGTCTGTGCCTGCCCCAGCCCAGGAGAGATGAGGGTAGGGAGGGTGGTGTTGGGGCGGGGTTTGGGGGGTGCTCTTCCAGATAGCCCTGGCTTTTCTGTGGCTGCATATGGGGCCTGAGCACATGATGTGGGGCCTGGAATAGTCCATGGGGAATAGAACTGGAGACTGCAGGGGCACCGAGACCTGAGGGCCCAGAGTCCACATCTCTCATTTACAGATGGAAACACCGAGGCCCAGAGAAGTCAAGTGACTTGGTCAAGGACACTCAGCATCAGTGGGGCCAGGGCAAATCTGGGTCTCCTCTGACCCTTCCTCCCCAACCCCCTCCTCCGATCCTGCCCCGCTCCGTCCACTGTATCACACAGCAGCCGCCAAATCTCCCATGCTCCGTACGGCCCAGACGCCATTACTTCTGAGCAACTTACTTAATCTCTCTTATCTGTGAAGTGGGATGGTTACACTGCCCAGGCGGGGCTGTGCTACGGGGTTTAGGTGAGGGAATGCAGCTGAAGGCCTGGGAACTGAGCCTGGCCCCCAGACCTATTCGGCCTCTGGCCTGTTTCTATATGGGAAGGAGGATTGTCTCGGATCTAAATCGTAAAGGGAGGAAATTTCCTCGTAGCGTTACTGCTCCCTCCCTCCAGCCCACTCCACATTCTCAATGTGATGTTGGGACATCTAGTTGTTTGTCTTGGGCTGTGGGTTAGCCTCTCATTGTTAGTTTATTTAAAGAGAAGAAGAGTCCGGCTGGCGTGGCTCAGTGGTTGAGTGTTGACCTATGAACCAGGAGGTCACGGTTCGGTTCCCAGTGTGGGGTGTGCAGGAGGCAGCTGATCAGTGATTCTCTCTCATCAGTGATGTTTCTATCTCTCTCTCCTTCTCCCTTCCTCTCTGAAATCAATAAAAATAAATTTTATAAAAAGGAGAAGAAAACCGCAACCCTGGCCCTTGGGGATGCTGCCTGGGGGAGGCGGTTGGTCCCTGCCTGGCCGGAGAAGGTGCAGATGGTTGGTGGCGGCAGCGGTGGTGGTGGTGGTGATGCCGGTACATCCTTCCAGCCCAGGACTCACACACCAGCTCCCTGTGACCTGCCTGCTGGTGGCCGGGGCCACTGTGGGAGAGGCAGGGAGGGTGGGGAGGAGGTGGGTGGGGCAAACGCTCAGGGATGGACAATGCAGGTGCTTGGGGAGTTTCCACAGTCAGGAGCCAAGGACTGGACCTCGGTGACCTTGCTCTGACAAACCAAGGATTCTGTTTCCGGTTTTCATTCCATCGGGAAAGGGAAACTGCTTTGGAAGCTCGCTGGCTCTGTGCGTTTGCGTTTGATTGATTTGGGCTTGACCTGGGTTCTCCTCGGCCACCTAGCGAGTTTCCTTGGAATGACTTGGTCTTGTCTCAGTGGAGCTCAGAGCACGGGGGTGACTATGGAAGGCTCCCGAACCTTCTGGGCCTCACCTGGGGTCTCGGCTGTGAAACCAGAGAACCAGGGAAGCCCATTGTGCCTCTGGCATCCTGTGAGCCACCTGTCCCTCAGCTGTTTGCAGTTGGACGGCACCATCTTTTCTGGAGAAGGAGGGCAGGGGCAGAGGAGGGCCTGACAGAGGCGAGGGGGTTGGGGGAGGGGGTTGGGTGGCATTCCTCTGTGCCAGGCCTCCTGAGGTCTGGCCTCTGCCCGCTGTGCTCGTGGTCCTTTCCTGGACACAGCACCCCTCCAATGTCCCCAGGAGAGAGAGGGACTGGGGGGAGGAGCCGCCCTCCATTCAGCCTCCTCTTCATCTGAGGAGGTGGAGTCCCAGCCAGGAGGGGGCAGGGACCTCTGGGTGAGGGTGGACAGGCACATGTGGGATAGAAGCGGCAGGAGACACCATGGCCAGCACCAGGAGGGGCTCGGAGGGGCCTCGGGAGGACAGCGGGAGGCTGACGACTCGATCCTGAGCGGGCCTGTGCCCCCCTGAAGCGGGTTGAAGGAACTGACCGGCCCCAGCTCCTTTCCGGGACAGCGTGGTGGGGGAACCAGGGCAGAGGACCCACACCCTCGGCCTGTCCTTGGTCAGCCTGGGGGATCAGGTTTGCAAGGCCCTGATCCTCTTTGCTGGGTTTCTGCGTGGAGGGGGGGGTGGCGGGGGACCATTTCCTGTGGGGCCCAAGACAGAGCAGCTCAACCCAGGGATCCTGACAGCCACCCTGGGGCCAGGTGCCTCGGTGGAGGGCGGTGCCTTGTGGTGGGACAGCACCCTGGGGAATGGCAGGCGAATGGCAGGCGTGGGGAGCAGGCAGCCACGAGCAAGCATGGATTAGCATGGATGGCGCAGGCCACAGCAGGCTGGAGGCCCCGGCCCCTGGAGGCCCCGGCCCCTGGAGGCCCCTGCTGAGCTGGTGATGATGTGAGAAGCAGGAAGGGCAGGAAGACCATGGAGATAGAGGGAGGCTGTCCCAGAGGGCAGGAGCCAGGGCTTTGAAGGGAAGGGACGGGAGGAACAGAGCAGGGGGAACAGGAGCCTGGTCCCTGCAGCAAGCAGCCTGTGGCTCTGGGGGCGTCTGGGGTTCCTTGACCCGTGTGGCTGGGAACCCCTTTCCCTGCTGCTCTGATTGCACTGACCCCTCGAGATGGGGGAGGGCCGAGAAGTTAGCGGCCTGCACAGGCCTCCCTACTCCCTTTGGGGTTCCCTCCCCCACTAGCCCTGAGGTCCCTTTCCCCCAGCCCAGGGAGTTCTCATGTCTCCTTCCGTACCTGCTTCCAGCCCGGCTCCCGACTTCATTTCCGAACCTGTTTGGAAATAAAGCAAGCGTCCACCGCCAGGGCCTGTGGGGTGGGACTGGGGGGACCGCCACCTGCAGGGGTCCGGGGTGCGGGGGCTCCCTCCTCAATCATGCCTTCGGGACTCCCCAATAGACCCAGGCCATCCCAACTGAACTCGGAGAGACCTAGAGGCTCAGGGGGAAGGGGCCAGAGAGAGAAGTCAAGGCTGAGTGGAGGCGGGGCGGGGAGGGTTCTGGGAGGGGAGTGAGAACACTAAGGGGAGAGCATGGGGGGGCGGGGCACCAAGGGGAAGACATGGAGGGGAAGCAACAGGCACCGGAGGTGTGGGATGATGTGTGGATGATGTTATGCAAAGTATGTGCAAAGCATTATGCGCAGCAGCACCTATTAGGGGAGAGGGGTGGGG
>NW_005872647.1:0-2117 GCF_000147115.1 Myotis lucifugus | reverse complement strand
CAAGGGGTTAAAGGAAGAGCAGGTTCCCTGGCCTGGGCCCCCTTCATGGTGGGGGCTCAAATTTATATCAATTTGTCAGTCATTCAGCAGGCACGTCCTAAGGCTTGTGTGTACCAGGTGAAGTACCAAGGCGTCCGTCACGGACACTCTTAAGGCAGTGGTTTCTCACCCTTCTGGCCCTTTAAATACAGTTCCTCATGTTGTGACCCAACCATAAAAATTATTTTCGTTGCAACTTCATAACTGTCATGTTGCTACTGTTATGAATCGTCATGTAAATATCTGATATGCAGGATGGTCTTAGGCGACCCCTGTGAAAGGGTCGTTCGACCGCCAAAGGGGTCGCGACCCACAGGTTGAGAACCGCTGTCTTAAGGGGTCATGAGCGGATGCCTCTGAGTCAGAAGGCCCAGAAGACATTGCCGGGGTTCAGAATGAGTCACCCCTACATGTGCTGCTGTGGAGTGTGGGCTCCAGAGAAACTCCCATCTCCCCTTAACTTTCTGTAAGAATTTAAACAAGGGGCCTCCCCGGTAATGAGAGCGTCGGAGAGAGCATTTCCGACCGGTGTGCACAGCAGGGCCGACTGTGAGTGACTGGGCATCTGCTGTTCTCACCGTCCTGCTCTGACCTCCCCCTGCCGCCCCAAGGTGCCCGCCTACCTTCTCCTTAGCTCGGGGTGCCATGTTCACCTCCTTTTAACTCCCTGTCCCCCTCTCACGCGTGTGGAGCTCCCGTAGGCACGCATGTAATTACATTAGGTGATGATCTCTTGTTAATCTGGCACAAACCGGTTCGATTACTCCACCAGCCAAAGCCACCAGAGGAGGGAGGGGGTCTCCCTTTCTCCACAGCAGAAATGACCGTGGGAAGAGGGGGCGAGTGTTGGGACCCCAGGCGCGTACGGATGAAGTGCCAGCGGCTCAGAGGAGAGAGGGTAGTTCTACCTGGCGGGTAGGGAACGGGAACGCTTTGTGAAGGAGGTGGTCCGCCTGAGAGGGGAGTGGGGGGCTGCCAGGGAGGAAGGGTACAGCAGTGCTAGGTGAGCGGGCACCTCCGCCTTAGCCAGCTGTTCCAGTCCAAGCCATTTTCTCAGGTCTCCAGTAGAGGGCGCGCTTGCCTAACAAACGGGGTGTCCTGGGCAAGGCTGAGCTTCGAGGGAGGCAGCAGAGAAATGGTGTGTGATGTTGAGGGAGAGGCACAATGCACTGGGCACTTCTTAGCTCTCTTCTCACACAGGTCTCAGGAGATCCCAGATGGCCCAGGTGAGAGCATGGCTCCAAAGCTGACCCCTACACCTTCTCATCCAGCTTGTGCATATGTGTGTGTACACGTGTGTGTGCACGTGTGTGCATGCGTGACAAGGCACAGTTTGTGCATATGCATGTGCGCGCATGTGCACGTGTATGCATGTGTGCTTGTACGCGTGTGACAAGGCACGGTTTGTGCACATGCGTGTGTGCACGTGTGTGCGTGTGCATGTATGTGTGCTTGTGCACGTGTGACAAGGCACGGTCCTGGAGTACCTGTCTCCATGGCTGCATCCGACAGCCTAGCCAGTCTATCTGAATCCAGCAGTGCTTCTTGTCTAGTCTGCCTTTTATCTACCCCCAGTCTCCTGGCTGATGCCCTCCTGGCCTGGCCAATGGGGGAGCGGCTAGTCGGTCATTTCTGCAGCCAGCTCCTTGGCTGGGTGGGCAGTAGAAGCCAGGGGTAAGAGGGTGGAGGCCCCTGTGCCGTCTTCCCAATCCCTTGGGTAGAGGCCAGGGCTCAGGTGGCAGGAAGCGAGGGAGGCAGAGAAAGGGACCCCAGGACAGGTAATATTATGCTGGGAACAAAACAAAACCCGCTGCCAACGTAATTGCTGTTTATTAGCCGCCTTAATTAAACCGGATTTGCATTTCTATGAGTAGCTCTCAGCCGTGGGGGAAAAAAGCGACTGGGAGACACACTCAGGTGACTTTTTGAGCTCAGGATGCAAATGGCTTGGAGCTGGGGAGGGCAGATGTGGGGGACCCTCCAGATGAGGGCTTCCACACTCAGCTGGCTGTACAAGGGGGCTGAGCCCTGGGCGCCAGGAAAAGGCAGGAGGGCTGGGCTTTGTTCCGAGGCTGGGA